>NW_015113324.1:21021-67223 GCF_001443285.1 Poecilia latipinna | reverse complement strand
GGTTTCTCTTTTCTGGAAACTCTTTTTTTTTTTTTTTTTTTTTTTTTTTTTTGCAGAGACTGGGCGAGTGAAGTTGTGCTTCATTTTTAGAGTTTACACAGGGAGAGCTGCAGCACAGCACGTCGCTACACGCAGGGAGGAGCGGAGAAGAGGGCAGAAGTTTCCGCTGGCTTGTTTTGTCACCGCGGGGCTGCTGGTGGTCAATCCGCAGGAATGTCGCACAAGGAGAGACCCGTTTTTTACCGACAGGAGCTCAACAAAACCGTGTGGGAAGTCCCGCAGCGCTATCAGAACCTGTCTCCGGTCGGCTCCGGTGCTTACGGATCCGTGTGGTGAGTAGTTGCTGCTGCAGAGTCCTGTCGAAAGCTCGCGGCGCGATTGCACAACGACCGACTGGCTTCCCATTACCCGCGGAGGCCAAGCGAGCTGGCTCTCCTCGGGAGTAGTTATTAGCTTGCATCGAGCTTCCGTGGAAGACATGCTTGAACAGCAGCTATTGTTTACAGCTTCTCGTCGTGCACTTACCATAGCAGTTCGCGTCAATTTCGGGCTTTGATTTATGTTTTGTGCACATTTGCTTGCGTTTCCATGCTCACTTTTGCTTCTTCTTCCTTTTTTTTTTTTTTTGCTTCAAGTTTTAGCGACACTCCTGGTGTCTACTGTGCAGACGGCCTTCGGTTTGCACTGGTCCCTCCTCTGATTAGATGACATGCCCATACTTGTATCCTATGGAGAAAGGGTGCCTCCTCGTTGCATCTGTTCTGATGGTGTCTGTAAATAGCATGGCTGCTCTTAGTCCTGCACGTAAAGAACTAACTACCTGACCCGTCCTAGTATTGCATGTACATTATTCATTTTCCAGTTGGGTGCAGCCTGCAGAGTACCAGGAGGTCACGTGGTTTTTCGGAAAGCAGGCCCCCTTACTTCACATCGTTCTACAGGAACCCATCCGAGGATGATGATGATGACTCTAGTCTGGAATGATGTCATCCTTTCTCCCGTTGTGTTACACACGGATGAGTCACAGTCCCGAGGTTAGGTGTTGGCCTCAGCTGTGACGCCCTCCAACTCAGCCATGTCATTATGATATAGACGTGTTGGACCTGTAACTTTCCTGCTTACTTTGACCCAACTTTAGCTGCTTGTAAAGTCTTTTGCAAGAGGAATTCCACGGAAGTGCATGCCCATATTTAGAATTGACGATAATAACCGCTATTAAAGTGAATCGGGAGAACTCTTGCAAAAGTTTTCATAGCCCCCCCCCCCCCCAGCTTCATGTCGCAATCACAAACTGAAGGGGTTTTTATGTTAGGGAGCCACAAAACAATTGCATCCAACTGTGAAACGGAAGTCATTTTAGTCTGAGTGCAAATTCAGCTGTTAAGTGAATGCCTCGAAGGTTTATTGGGTTTATCAGAGAGGATCTTTCGGAGGACAATATTTAGCCAGTAGACCAGAGTTTCAACTCAGCAAAAAGCTCTCACTTAGACATAAATGACATTTCCAAAAATACTGAAGGCCATACAGAGTAGGAAGCACTGATTAGAAGTAGAGGAAAGAAGAAAACATACACATATTGCACCAGATATTGCCATCGTAATATTTGCTAATGTTATTGCAAGATTTTCTAATATTGTGCAGGCTTAGTTATTCATATATTAAAATGGCCTAGTCAAATTTCCCTAATTCATGTTCACTCTCTCCATCCAAACTTCCTTAGGATTTTGCAAGGAAATTCCTCAAAAAGACCTGCAGTAGTAATCAAAGCATGAAGTCACTGTAAAGGCATTGATCGATTACACACTTTCAGTTTTAATTTATGAAAAAAATATGAAAGCTTTGTTTCTTTTTTTGCCTCATTTCTCAATTATTTACTATTTTGTGTTGGTCTGTCGCATACAGTTCCTCCAAAAGTCAGTCAAATGGGACACAGTCTAAAAAGTTGTAATGCTGTTATTACTCTTGTGAGGTTCTGTGTGATTTATATGTCAAACTATTTTATATTTTTCTTTTACGCTTATCTTTTCCTTGCGACTTTACTGCAAAAGAGCTGATAAAACTTTGAGCTTGCAATTTCACTCATGTCACACTGCTGTCAGCTGCTACTGTTTTTAAAAGTAAAGCAAATCAAAAAGGGAAAAAGAAATCCTTCTTTTTTTTTTTTTTGAATCCCACAACAAGTTCATGCCTTCTTTGTCAGAAACATCAAAGCCTGTTTAACTACAGTAACTTCTAATAAATCATCCGGCCAGTTTCTCCAAACAGCCTCCAGCCTCTGAAATCCCTCAGTGTTTCTGAAAAGCATGAATACCGTCAGCTCCTCTAGCTGCACTCCTTTTGAGTCTTTTATTGTTGCTCCCATAGTATTGCTCAATTTTGTCACACAAATTTGTGCGAAAAAGATTTATTATGCTGGTTTATTTGGTTTCTCTCTCGGTGATATAATGTGAAAACAATCCCATGTCTTCTTAGCAGTGCTCAGTTTTATTTTAAAAAGTCGCACTGATTCAAACGATTTTAAAGCTTTGTAGAGTTTACCCTGAATGTCACTGTTTGCAGAAAGTCAGTGTTGAATGGTTTAAATAGGCTCCAAGTTGACTTTTCTCAGCTAAGAACAACAACAAAAACACGAACCCAATACAGAGCCAGAGGTTAGTCACATTTTAAAGTGTCAGACAGTCAAAGATAAAAATGGGGCACAAGTGTGTAGCAAAGTTTTTGAAATTCAAATTACACGCCTTGTTGTGCTCTGACTCACTCAGTTCTTGTCTCGCAGTATTATGTTTTCAGCTTAAGTTTAAGAACAAGTCATTTTCTGTCTTTAACTTCAGCATCTTTAGAAATCATTTTTAGTCTGTAGGTTGGATTGGACGTCACAAAATGTTACAGCAACTCTCAAATGGTTGAAAACTTCAGTTTAACATATTTGCAGTCTATATACTGCAGTTTAGTTTTTCTTTTTCATGTTAATACTGCTTCAGTTTGCTCAAGAAAAACAAAAAAAAACCCAGTAAATAAGCAGGGTGTAGCCTGGCTGTCAATTTTGACTAAGTTATCACAGCTCTTATATTTGTCATACCAGTTCTTGCATTGATTGCTCTTGTTGCCTTATGTCGCTAGGAGGACATCAACACCTGAGCTCTGTAATTATGTGCATTGTGAGCTCTGACATCTTGAGCCCAAAAACAGCAAATCGAGATGATGAAGAGTGCAAATACATCTATGACAAACCTTAGAAATGGCTTATTTTTTCTTTTTTAGTTTGTCATGTTTCTCAAAGGTTAGTGTGTTAACTGGAAAGGCTGCACTGGCCTACATTTCTGGATCATCTTGTCTTAAAATGGATAAAAAGATTAGTACTCATAACACCTGTCTTGCATACCTGCGTTAATTAGTTTTATGTCTTGGTGTGTTTTTTTTTTCCCTCCATTCTTTGCAAATGAAAATTAGGGTTGTGACAGCAAAAGTCACCTAAAATTATTTTGAGAGCCTTAAAAGTTGTAAGAATTATATTTGTCCTTTTTTTTAAAAAAAAAGGATGTTTTTTTATTCACTTTAGTTAATTTAAATATTGCATTTGTACGCGATTGTTCTAAAAACAAACGCACTAAGTAACAAAAGCTAAATGCATTGTAGACTTCTATGTAAAGTTTTGTTTAAACCTTTCTTTTTGTTGTTTTCATTTGATTAGAGTTCCCAATGTGTTCCTGCTGAAGACATTGCTAGAAATAAATATAGGAATAGATATAAATATCCTTTGTGGTCCCACAGAGGGGAAAAGTTTTTGTTGTCTCAGTTTAATCACGTTGGTTTATGCTCTAATAATCTGAAATTTCACTAAAGAAAAGCACCTGTCTTCAGACTCTTGTGATTAGACTGCATAAAAACTTGCTGAGGTGTTGTTGTCAGATGTGTCCAAACACCGTAAGATAAAGATCTCGATGTGTAAATGAATGTAGGGGGTGGCACAAAATGGCTTACTCAGATTTAGTTCACACAACAATGCGACTGTAGGTTTACGATTTTCTCCAGGAGAGAACAGCTAAAATGCACTGAAAGATGACACTGCACCCATTACAGACATCTCTACCAGTCATTTGTAGTACACATTTATGTGTTTGCTCACTTAGCGTGCCTGTTAGTCAGCAGCCTGGCTCTCCACTTCCATGAGAAGCTGGCCTCACAGCGCTGCTCCTTTTTTTACAGCCCACAGTTTATGGCCATTTGTTGCTGCACTTCCATTTATCTCAGACTAATTGGACGATGTGTTCTTAGGCTTGTTCTGTTTGCCTTGTAGATTAGCAGTAGTTTTAAACATGGTTTGCTCGTGTCATATTTTTTTTTTTTATTTTAGTTCTGGTTCTGCTGAGTCTGACTTTTCCCTCACTGCTGACACACATGGTTGTTCCTCAAGCCTCCAACATTGGGTGTGGGAGATTATCTTCGGCTTACTGGAAAGAGCGCAATGCTTATCTTAATGTTCTTGTTATGGACGCATGACAAATAGGGTCATAGTTTACCACTAACCCTGCTACAGCTGGGAGTAAATTCTAGGATGTGTTTTGCATTCTTGGTAGTTTAAAATGTTGACCGTCCAAGTGTGTATTAAGGTGTCCAGGAGAAATTTACACTGCTCTGTTTCTGAGTTTTGCTGCTCATTGACTAAAGTTCCTGTTTTGTATTTGTAGTCTAGTCTTGACAAAAAGCAGACTACCATTGTAACAACAAATTTGTTAGCATCATTATCAGGAAAGATTGCTATTTTTTTTCCACCTGGGTTTGCAGTCATCTTTATATCTATTCAGATTAGGTGATTGACCTGAGAGGAATGTGGGTTATCTGAAGCAGGTTGTGCTCCTTTCAGATACAGTAAAGGCAGAAATATGTTGTGTGTTTTAAAGGAAAGATCTGTCTGCCTGTGTGTTGAGGAGACCACGGAAAATCCCTGAGTAACGCTTGAAACTTGATAAAACAAAATCACTTCTCTGCTTTTCCGAGTGTTGCATGTTTGGTCCGACCGGATTCGCCGTTTTTAACAAAAAAATATCCCGTTCAACTGTTTTTATTTAGAAACCGTTGCTTTGTAAGCAAAGAAGTTGTGCGGCAGTCTTCTTTTTAATTTGAAAAATCTCTGCAGTGTAAATAATTAATCACAAATTAGCATTTTTATAAGGTAGCAATATTTGATGTTTTTCCAACTCCAGTAATTTTTTTGCATGCAATTTCTTTGATGTAGAGTCTAATGACTTGCTAAATAATGCATTCAAAGCAGTCCTTTGTAATTACAATACAGAAATACAGTACACTTACAGATATTATAATCAGCATATGTATGTAATAAGGATACCTAATATGTTGTGCAGTTTTTGTGTGATAAGAGTAATTAGTTATAAGAGATTTGATGATGGATATGTATTCCCCAGTACAAGGTTTTTAAAGTTGTAATGCTTAATATAATGACGAAATCCGTCTTTACAGCATGCAAACTTAGCAAATGTAAAATACTCCATATACAACGGTAGGTTTGCTTTATCTGGACAGTGCTTTGAACAGCAGTTCAGTACTAAAGTGGCTATTGTTCTTCTGCCTGTTGCCGTTGTTGAGAAAATAAATTTAAAATAAGCTAGTTTTAAAACTTAACATGTCTTGATTTAAATGGCCTAATTGTGGTTTTGAAATTAGTAATGTATTCTGGCCTATTGACCTTTAATTTACCTGTAGTTACAGCAGATGGTTTGCTAGGATCGTTTGAACTGCCTTTTGTCTGTGTGGGAAAACAATACAGTGGAAGTTGTAGCTTTTCACACTCATCTGTGAAAGGCCGTAAACACGGCAGGGGTTTCTGGCTTGAGAGAGGGTCAGAGATAGCTCCTGGATTGGATGAGCAAAGATACGCCTTATTTGAATAAATTAAATACAAGAGGATAAAACTTTCTACACAGAAGTAACAAATCAGATTTTGCTCTTGCAACTTCTCCAAAGACGTCTTTGCTTTTTGTTTGTCGTTTCCATCTTTTGTCTTTCTCTCTCAGGTAAATTCATGTGTTGTTTGTGCTCTGAGGTTTCTGATGTTATGTGATGTGCTTTTCTGGTGATAGTATGCATCTGTCTTGAATAAATGCTGATTATTGTGACGCTGTTATTTCTGCGTGATCTCAGTCCTTGCGCACAGCATTTTTCTGAACCCGGGCATAAGAGAGGATTTAACGAGTCAAAAGGTTTTTAAAGTTCAAGAATTTTTCCTCTCTTAACACCGTCCACAGCGGTCATAATGTTGAGCAGCAGGTTCAGTTATTAAAGTAAGAACTGAAACCGAGGGCTCAGTGTTATGCAATTATTTGCTCCGTCTGCTGGGTTGTGACCACCTACACAGTCAGGTGAAGGATCTCGCTGTCGGCTAAATCAAGGGAAACGTTGAGCTTTTGATGCAGTTATTTATTCCCCGCCTGCATTAAGACATCGGCTGCCTTCGTCTCACGCGATTCATACGTTCTGCTCGTTCACAGCTCGGCGTTCGACGAGAAGACGGGCCTCAAGGTGGCGGTGAAGAAGCTGTCCAGACCTTTCCAGTCCATCATCCACGCAAAGAGAACGTACAGAGAGCTGCGGCTGCTCAAACACATGAAGCACGAGAACGTAAGTCCCCCTGCAGTTCGGCCTCCCTCGCTTCCAGCAATACCTCTGTCCTGGCTCTGCAAACCCGCACGCAAACCTGCATATGTCTTTTGTTTATTTTAAGCCTTAATAACCGCCCGGTCACATCTATGTCTGCTGTACATGCAGGGAGAGCCATGTGACATTAGGGCATCATGCAGTGCTGATTCTGGAGGGGGGGAAGAGAACAGAGGGAAACATGTTGTGACACATGTAACTAGACTGTATTAATCGGGTTACAGGTTATTTATATGGCACGTTTGAAAAGGCTCCAATTATGAGAAAAGTGAAGGTCATAGCAACACACTGAGGTTTCTGTTGTTCTGTGAATGATGGCATAACCAACCCAAGACCAAACTGGCCAGCTGAGGCAGGTGTCGGCTCTTGCTTGGAGAGGTTTTCCCCCTGCGTGTGGCTCTGTGCCGCTTTGTGCTTTCTGAGTCACCAAACAAGTTTACTAGATGCACTCTCCTCACCCACTGCTCTACGGAGTCTTCTTTCTCTGTGTGTCCCTTTTTGTCACAGTGCATTACTCAGGGCAGTGGCTTCAGTTGCCACAAATCACTGCTTCTGCTTCCATTTTGATTGAATAGATTCCAAAGTCTGGATGAGCATGAGGAAGAAAAAGAAGTATGAAAAATATTTCAAATTTGTTGTTTCCATTCTTTCTTTTCTTTATTCCCTTTCTTCTTTAAAGCTATACTTTCCTTCCTTCCGAAATTCTTTCCCTTTTATTTTCTCTCCTTCTTTCTGTCCCTCTTTGTGTTGTTCAAGTTTTTATTGGTATCCTTCATGCCGTCTTACTTTTTTCCTTTTGTCTCCTTCCTTCTCTTCACTTTCTTCCTTGTGTCCTTATGTTTCTTTCTTTCCTTGGTCTCTCCCTTTTTGGTGTCCTTCCTTCCTTCTGTACTTTCATTATCCCACGATCCTTCCTTGCTTTATCTGTGTTCCTTCTTCTGTGGCGTTTCCTGGTTCCAATTTAAAGCTTTACAAGCATGAACTTAAAAATGGAACTCTACAAATTAAAAAGTATTTTATATGAAAATTGTAGGAACTCTAATAATAGTAGCACTCCACAAATGACTGAATTACTCTACATAAGCAGATATCGGCTATTTAAGGTTTAGAACTAAGTTGTGTGTGGAGAAATTTGCATGGCTAAGAGTTTGTTTTTGTTGGTGTGCTTGCAGCTATCACAGGAGTAAGAGACTTTGCTGAACAAATATCTGAAATTCCTTTCTTATTTTCAATTCTTTGTCTTAACCCCCCCCCCTTCCCCCGACATTTGTTTGTCACATTCATTCATTCAGAAATTCAAGATTAGTCCTCTAAACACCCACTACAAAATTAGCCCAGCACTCACAATACACAGTAAATGATTTAAGTGTTGGCACAAGTTTAGTAAGCAGTGACAGCATATCAACTAGAGGTGGTCCGATCGATCGGCCACCGATCATAATCGGCCGATTTCCGTGAAAAATCGGCCGATGATCGGTGATCGCCGATCACGGTCTCTTGTTGCCGATCACACAGACTGATTACCTGCATCTCATTTCGCAGCCTGCCTGTGCAGCTGGTCTCCTCTTTCCTTCACACTGCGCAAACGCGCAGCAACAAATCCTAAGCGATGCCGTGTGGAACTATAACGCACTGAGTGAATGGGGAAGTTTGCATGTTACGGCGGAAAATTGAAGCACGTCAAAATGCATCAACACGACAAATCTAATATGGCATAAAAACAATGCCATAACTGACGGAGTTTGGCTACATCGAGGCTCACTGCAGTAAAAAAAAGACATACGGAGGATCAGATAGCAGGTAAAGCAGCGCACAGCTACAAACACTCACCCGGATTAGCAGGATGACGGTCAGAAAGCTAAACAATAACCCGCAAAATTATTTAAGTCTTCGAGCTGCGATGTAAGACGCTGGTTCTGCTCTCGCTGTTGAACCGCTGCTACGCTACAGGTAGTAATATTTCATAGACGGAGCTTCGCTTCTGCTCCACCTGGTAGTGACTCTCACACCGAACCTGCTTAAAGCTGCAGCATCTAACTTAAAATACATTTTACATACGTATTAAAACTTTCGCTGCACTAACATGAGACAGATAATCTCTGAAAAAATAATCTATCTCCTCCCTGTCCTGCATAATTCCTCTGCTCAGTCAGAAACAGCCAATCAGAACTAGCAGTAATCAGCTAGCCGCCATGCTATCAGGAAGTTTTCATTCAGTAAATCTGGATTGTTTATTGTAATGGATCTTGTATTTATTTGCCTGTGAATGTTAAGTTTTATACTTGAATTTTTTTGGCAATGTTGAGAGGTTTTATTTAGACTTTTTTGCATTATTTAGCCTCTTCAGAGCCTTCATATGTTTTCAGTCTGTTAAAGATAATATTACTGATAGCAGTACAATTTGCACAATGCCTGTTTTGTTTTCTTCTTGGAAAAAGTTATTAAAAACAAGTTTTTGTCTAAATTAAGGTGAATTCATGGTTCCTTTTTCCACATAATGTAACCAGTAGTGCTTATGATTAAAAAAATAATAATTATATGATCGGTCGTGATCGGCCCTCATGGGTGATCGGAATCGGAATCACCAGGAAAAAACCTGATCGGCACATCTCCAATATCAACACAGAAGAGTAATGTTTGATTAATGCAGTTAGGCTGATTGTCTCTGGATGGGGTAGACATAAGAAGGGAGGCGCTGTTCAGCAGCCTCACCGCCTGAGGCTACAAGCTTGTATAAACCTGCACCTCCTACCTGAGGGCAGCAGATGGGACAGGTGATGCACCGGATGGTGTTGGTTACAAATACTTTTGCGGATTCTTCTCAGCCAGTGGTTGGTGCGGATGTTATTGCTCTCTGGAAGAATTGACTCCAATAACTTTCTCCGCTGTGTTAGCCACTTTGCTTATTGTTCTAGGTCAAATCCTCTGAAGTAGTTACTCCCAGGTATTTAGAGTTAGGAAGTCTCTCTATTACCTCCCTGCCTGCGGAGATCTGTGAGTGGTTTTGTCTGCTTCTGCAGAAATCCACAATAATTTCCTTGATCTTTCCGATGTTCAGAATCGGGTCATTGTTGTTGATGCCAGATGTTGCAGTTCAGTCCTGCACAGTGTCTCGTCAGTGCCGATGAGGCCGAGCGCTATGATGACATTAGCAAATTTTAACAGTTAGATTTGAGGGAAAGGAGGACGAGCAATCATGTATGGAAGAGAGTGCGTTTCTTTCTGTTTTTCTTTTATTTTGTCATTAAAGCTTTTGATTTAGAAAGTGTGCTTATGAACTATTCTACGTCAGGCTTTCAGAAGGCCTTTTAAAGCTTGACACATGAGATAAAGATTCAGTTTTCCAGATTTAATCAATATTGACTCAAATCTTGTCTTTTCCTTTCACTTTTGGATTTTTACTCTACTTTCTGTGGGTCCGTCACATAAAATCTCTGTAAAATACGTCGTCGTAAAAGAATCTTTGTGTGAGCCTGATTCCTTTGACTAAAACCCGATGAAAGCTGGTTGTGATTCATTGCACTCTCGACATGACTTTTTAACTAGATCCTGTTTTCTGAACACACCCTTATTTCACTACTGGAACAGCTACAGCATGTTTGCTGAGCAGTTTTGGAATTAGTGTTGCACAAAGCGGCGATACTGTAGCTACCTCTCTGTATTCGTATGAAAAACAGGTTTTACATGAAGTGGAGGGGGGGGATTATTTGGGATTAGTGGAATCATTGTGCTAAATGCATATCAGTGACATTGTATAGAAACTGAATAGTTTGCTCGCATAATAAAATCACACTGAAGGGCTTATGCAAGAGTGCATGCATACTATCGAGCTCTTGTTCGTCATGTTTACAGGAAGCAAAAGCATAAAGCTGCGCAGCTTTTTGATACAAACGTGAGATTTACACACACACACACGCGCACACACACACACACAGAAAAGGGATTCTGTGTTTTGCTCGTGCTGTTGCCAGGAGACTCCCCGGGTTTTGATTTTGGAAAGTCAGACTGGGCCAATCGGCTGTTTGCTGTGGCTTCAGCTCCGCCAATAAGCTCAGAGTTAGGATGCTGTGTGGGTGGGCCGCTCAAATGTTTTCACAGCACCTTATCCATCTCGGTCTCTTCTCTAGGGGATGGGGGCAGGGCTGGCACTCTATGTCAGTGTGCATGCTTGCACATATATGTGTATATAAATATGCATGATTGCGTGCATAAGCAGGTGCTTCAGATACATATCACACAGAGTTGCTTTTGCACAGCATTCCTCACCTTTGTTTTGGTTAATCTTGCAACAGCAGGAAAGCAGTTTATTCATGTTCAGATATTCAGCGCATCGTGTTTGGTTTTTCTTTTTTGCAGTTTCAGTCTCACTTGACAAGATTGTAGATGAGCGCAAAAGAGCCACTGCTCATTTTAATGTGTGCAACTTTTCTTTTATAATGAACTGTATTTAGCCACATCGGTGGCATCCTACCGGTTTGTGTTTTTTAGCTTTGTGCACACACTTGACCACAAAGGAAGTAAAAAACTGTATTCTGTGTAATGTCCCCATTTGTGTGATTAAAGAGCTGTGTAGTCAAAACATAGCATGATCTACAAATAATATAATCAGATCAAATTAGATTTGTTAGTTGGGCTTAATCTAAAGAAACATTTGAGGTCACTTTGATATCTGGTTATTGTACTTCAGTCAAGGTTACTACAGAATCTTAAATAGTTTAGAATTTACTTTTGTTATTTTCCAGATCTAGAAAACTAATAAAGAAAGCAATTGCATATGGATAAATAGTTGAGTTTCCACTGATCTACATTGGTCCACCAGAAGCCTTTAAACTGTAAATGGCCCCTTTACCACACCAAGACGTTGAAAACCAACTTCTGTGTTGTCTTGTTTCATGATTTGTAGAACATACAGATGCCAGGACCTGTTTGTTTTGCAGGTGAGGTTCTAGTACTCAAAAAAAGCCAACGCAAAAAAACCAAAAAAAAAACATTTATTTTTGAGCAAATTTCCATCTGCAAAGTCTGTATTGTTGCAACAGAAAATCAGTGGGAACCTAGCTTTGCGTGGTAAAAATAGGCCTCATCAAACTTGTTTCTCACCTCAAGCAACTTTGGTGCAAGTGTGATGCTTTCTTTTGATTTAAAACAAGAATATTTAATCATGTGAGCCGAGTATTTTCCAATGCCGTGTTCTGTGTCGAAGAGCAGGCAGTTGTAAATGATTACTAACCTCCTAACTTATGTTTCTCTGCAGGTAATCGGACTCTTAGATGTTTTCACGCCTGCAACCAGCTTAGAGGAGTTCAACGATGTGTAAGTTACTTTTTCCATACCCCCCCCTCTTTCTGCTGCCTTTTTGTCCCCACTCCGGGAGTCTTTGGTTCTTATTGTTTTTCAGTTCCTCTTCCTCCTCTCTGTCTACGCTTCTGTTGCTTGACTTCAAACCCAAATGACGTTTGTGCAACTCGTGGCAGTTCTGCAAAAGATACTTAAAGTTTGTATGAGCCCAGCTTGTGGTGAGCGTGTACCAAGGTGAATGCAGGGCTGAACACGCGTGCACAGCGCACATCACAGCTAGTCTCCATGGTAACAGCCATCTGGCCGTCTCTGTGCATGTACTCTGTGTGTGCGTGTGTGTGCGTGTGTGTGTGCGCGCGCGCGCGCTGAATCCTCAATGAGCGTCCTTGAATTCTCTGTGTGCTGTTGCGTCATCAGCTTGTTGCACATTTGTGGAAATGTGAGCTGAACCTGCACAGACGATTCAGGATGTGTGACACCCCTATTTTAGGTGAGCGTTCGTGAAGGCAGTAAAAACTATTTTCATCCTGCAGAAAATCAGATGGACACAAGTCTCTCACTGATGATGATGATTCGGGCCATCAGAAACAGAGCATTAGACCGCGCATCAGTGCACAGCATTTCCATTTGGTGAAGCAAAACGGGTTTCAATTTCACAAAGTAGGAGTAAAAATTCAGCTTTTGTTTCATGCTGTTCTAATTCAGGATGTTGATGCGTTCCGATTACGAATGTGTTCTGCTGTGCCAATTATGAGTTGTATGCGTTTGATTTTGAATTTCGTTGATTAAGACAGTAAATGCATCAAATAGATACATCTTAAAAAAAAATTAGAACATAATTGAAGAGTTAGTTTATTTTAGTAATGCCATTCAGAAAGTAACACTTACTAAGGTACCTTGCAGAAAAAAGTGACTGGATTATTGCTCAGCGGTCTATAGTCCTCTAAATGGCAAAAAGGAGTAGTAGTAAGTGTTTTATTTGGGTATCAAGGTCCCAGAGTCTGGAGGAAGAGTGGAGAGGTTAAGTTTCTCCAGCCTGTGTTTACTGAATGATTGAAACCATGCCATGTGCTGCAGTTGCTATGCGTGTCTCAGGTTTGACAATTGAATTGCTGAAACAAATAAACTATGATCTTCTCATTTACCTCCTTCCACTTGGTAACTATGTCAGCGTTAGAAGCTAAAGAGAATAAAATAAAGGGAAGTATTTGTTACAAAATGCAACAAATACTTGCAATGAATGAACTGAAAAATCTCTTTAAAGAGAAAAACTAGATGTTGAAAGTGACTGTGGGCAGGTTATGGTCCTAGTTGCAAAAATGAAAGCACACCTTGTGGCTGAGAATCAACATTTTCATTTTAAGTAGATTATAAATAAAAAAAAAAAAAAAAAAAGCAAACCAAGTTAATATTCAAACAATATATTCCTTTGTTTGGATTCTATTATAGTGATAACCATCCTGCACCCACAAGTTACAAATGAAGCATAATGGATTGACGGCCATAACTCTAGAAATATACATGCTCAGTTAGCTCCATACGGCTCCATCTATTTTAGTTGAACAAAATTGAATAAAAAGAGAATCTGTATAGAAATAAATGAAAAAAAAAAAACATGTAAAAAATCTCTCTGTATAAGGAGCGGACACATGAACTTAGTGAGCATATCAAGGCCGATCCATTTAAAGTGTTATTTCTTCTCCATTTTCTCCTAAAATACAAGATTGTTTGGCTCAGGAGGTAAGAAATTGTGGCTTTCTGAACATGTTAGGAATCCAGCTCCACCTCTAACAAACGTGGATGTGGTTTCATTATCAGGAAAGCACGAGTGAAACTGATGCCCAAGCTGACCTTCGTTCCTTATGCTGATAATGCTGATGGGTTTTTAGAAGCTTGTAAACATCTTGCCAAGTGTTACAATGACTTACCAGACAGTTAGGGAAAGTAATGTAGCACGGCAAAGCCTTTACACATCTATGAAGGCTGATGCTCATGTATAATAAAGACCACGTCTGATCGACTGTTTCGTTTGCAGATATCTGGTGACGCACCTCATGGGAGCAGATCTAAACAACATTGTCAAGTGTCAGAAGCTGACAGACGACCACGTCCAGTTTCTCATTTACCAGATCCTCAGAGGCTTAAAGGTTGGTGCGAGTCTCACTCAATCAACAGCTTTAACTAAAATGACTAAAATTAGTAACTGGGTGCAGCTGGGTAAAAATGATTCTGAAAAGCAATGATGCATATATTTTCTGTAAGCTTCTTTATAATTTTATAAACATTTATTGCTTTATCTAATCATAAGCTTTCAGGTCATCTTTGGTCTTGGATGTAATGCTTTTAGTCGACATGTACAAAAGGAGTCAAAACAATGCAATAATCAAACCTAACATGTTTTTTCATGTCTTGTTTTTGCATCAGATTAGATTGTGTTCACGTATTACATGTAAATATGTATATTATGCATATATATGTACATATTTCATTGTCTAAAATAGTATTGAGTTTGGGAGTTAAACCCATTGTTTTTGCTCTTTCTCCTACAGTACATCCACTCAGCAGATATAATCCATAGAGTAAGTGTCGGCTCTGCTGAATATGTAGATAAACTCCATATATTAAACTATTTTCTTTCAACCAAAGCATACTGTTTCTTTTTTTTTTTTTATTAAACATGCTGACTGAGTGGAACCCTTTACTTTTTTCTAGGACTTAAAGCCCAGTAATCTGGCTGTTAACGAAGACTGTGAGCTTAAGGTGAGGAACATTTCCCAGAACTGTGTTGGACCCACATCACTATGAGCGGTGCTCAGCACACTGTTCTGTCTTCTCATTGCTCAGATCCTTGACTTTGGTTTGGCGCGGCATACAGACGACGAGATGACGGGATACGTAGCGACGCGGTGGTATCGAGCCCCAGAGATCATGCTCAACTGGATGCACTACAACATGACGGGTAAAATGTCACAATTCTTAAAACTGAGATCAACATATGCGGTTTTTACAAATCTTAGATTTTGTACTGTGTGCTTAATTGTACTCTTCCGTTTGGATAAATAGGCCTTATTTTTAAGGCCATTTTAAACAAGAATAGCAAAATAATCTTCAGCTAGCAAAATAATCTTCAGCTCAATGTTTTTTTTTTTAAAGAAAATCTTTTTACCTCATCTGTACAGATTAATTTTCATGCTTCTGCTAACAGATTTTTTTATTTTTATGTTTAACAGTGGATATCTGGTCGGTTGGATGCATCATGGCGGAGCTGCTTACAGGACGGACGCTCTTCCCAGGCACAGACCGTATCCTTTCACTAATGTTACTTACGTCCCATGCATTATTAAATCTCTCTTTGACCATCATTTCTTTAATGCTCTTCATCTGGAGGACATTTTTACTGTTTATGTAATTCAGTTTTACACCAGTCTGAAAACTCAACAATCCTACCCTGCTCAGGCTAAGCCAAAAGTGTTGCAAAGTGTTTGTAGGTTGCATGCTGGAAGAGTAAACTGATTCATGCGATGCCCTTATAGTAGTGTTGTGATGGACCCTTTAGTGCAGGGGTTGCCCAAGTCCAGTCCTCGAGAGCTACCATCCTGCAAGTTTTAGAAGTATCCTTACTCCAACAGACCGGGATCAGCTCTACAGAGGCCTGATAACGAGCCATTCATTTGACTCAGGTGTGTTGAAGCAGGGATGCATCTGAAAGTTGCAGGATGGTAGCTCTCGAGGCCTGGACTTGGGCACCCCTGCTTTAGTGCATTGCTCACCATCTTCTGCCTCTCCACGACTGTGCATTGTTCTGCTTCTCTTCCACAAGGATAACCACAAACAGCAGCTGAGCATTCAGATGATTTTTTTTTATTTATTTATTTTTTATTAAAACATGCATGATGATAATATGTCAACACAATGAAATGCAGACGTTGGCACCTGCCAATGGGGCAATGGTCCTGTGACAAACAAAAACAAGGGGCTGCCAGGCGATTGTGTAATGCGTTTGTGATCCTGCTCTAAGTAACCAACTCATCCACGCTTTCTCTGCACGTCCTGTGTGTGGGAGTCGTTAGAGTTGGGATTTCTTACCACATGTGATTCACTCTTTTGAAGAGCAATCTTTCTGGTCTGCCTCCTCATAACCTCTCTGAATGAAATATGAATGTTTATTTGTCGGGGTGAAATCTAAGAGGACTAGGTGCTTGCTTATTATTGTCAATTAATGCAATTATTTGCGATTGTGGTTAAAAGTTACGACAGATGTATTGTGTTCATTGTAAGTGCTGTGCTCTCTTAGTAACAGCAGATCAGATTTAAATGAATATTTGGTTCGCTGGTTTGCTGCATGTCCGGTTTCTAGAACATCAGCGTGTTGCCACATTAATGCTGTTTTCTGGATTCAATTCTCCCAGAGTGAGATTGTTTGGTGGGAGAAAGTTAAAATAATAATCGGAGGTAGTTTTGTGGCTCATTTCCATTCTCCAAAATTTTCTTTTGAATGTCTGACCTGCTTATAGTACTTTTAGGCTAGCTCAATTTCTCTCCAACAGCTTATGAGCTATAAGAATAGCCTTAAGATGTATTTTTTGATTGATATATTTATATTTGAAGCTGTTGTACTATGTGTAAGAATGGAGTGGTTGTCAAACAGGGTTGGTTCTACTATTTTTTTTTTTTTTTAAATCAGACAAAATGATGATGAAGTTTAAGATCTCATATTGGCTAGAATCCCTGTGTGAGTTCCCTGGAAAATGACGACGTTTACTTCAGCTGAGATTTCCAAAAAGAGGTCAACATCTCCAAATGCAGCAAGCTCCATGGCGAGCATATTTTGAAAGCTGAAGAAAAAGTTCAAATGACGTCACTTTGCTGTACTCCATTTATCCTTCCTGTTATCCAATGAACGTTTGCTTTCCCCTGCTCTCTTGCAGCCTAAATGAGTCCCAGGCTTGTTGAAAAAGAGAATAGTTTTCTTTTATGTGATGTGTATAAAATTAAGCCTCCTCCGTCTTACTTTTATACACATCACTCGTACTGAAAATGGCTCCATTATGGTCCCCAGCTGATTCCTCTGTGAACCTCTAACAATGGTCATTTGAATTCAATGGAATAACACTGCACGGCATGATATTTTACACGTTGTTATGCTTACTGAGGAAGTAAGCATAACTCCTTTCCCACATTATAATGAAATAGTTTGCAAAGTCTTATAAAGAGCATCTTTGAGACAAACTTCAATTCAAACTGAAGAATAACACAACAAAGTGTTTGAGCAGGACTCTTCAAATCCAGTCCTTTAGCCACTGGTTTGAGCATTTATTTATGTTTTTGTTTTAATACAGATAAAACATTCCATTAACAAGTCCAAAGATGAAAAAGCAAAAATTATTTAATCCTTACTGTGTTTGCAAGACATGAATGGGAAAAGCAGAAGCAGCGGGAGATGAGAATGAATGATTTCCAGACGTGAACAGCAGCAGGGATCATTCTTTAAGATCAGTGTTTATCAGAGAAAAGACTGTGAACAATTTTTCTGAAAATGAGAGAAACGGCAGCTTTTGTCCATGAAAGTCAACAAAACACCAGTCAGTTTGCTGGAGATGAAGGAAAGGCTTTTCTGTGTCGGACAAAATGCTTTTGACATCTGTCAAACAAATTTAGCGCTCAAATGTGACGATGTTTAATGGAGCACATTTATCCAAACAAGTAATATGTAATGTTTTCATTTTCTGCTCTCAGTCTTGATAGAGATTAAATACTGCAGCAATTCCCATTCATTCTCGCTGCATTGCATTTATTACTCTAAATCTCAGCTAAAATTACTTTGGATTATTTCTTCATTTTTTTGCATGTTTTATCACTCATTTTTCCTTTTTTTTTATCAGTGCCGTCCATCCATTCCTTTGTTTTTTTTTTTCCTTCATGTGAGTGTCGTAGACATTGATCAGTTGAAGCTTATAATGATGCTCGTCGGAACCCCAGGGCCCGAGCTCTTGATGAAAATCTCTTCAGATTCTGTGAGTGCTAAGTACCATCCCGCCTAGTTTGTCCGTTGCCTGTCTGTGCGTTCATTTGCCACTGTTTTGTTCTGGTTATCGTTCGCCCACTTCCTTGTGTTTACACTAAACCATCTTCAGTCCAGCTTTGTGTTGGACTGCAGTTTGACTTGTTTTCTCTTTGCTTTCCATGTCTGTCGAGCATTCTTTGAGCCCTGCCGAGCGCTAAAGGATTTTAAAATCTTTTTATCTGTGACAGTCAAAAGAATGCTGTATGTCGCAGCTTTTTGTCTGATACCTCCCCTTCCACTCTTCTACATCTGCCTCTTTCCATTTAATTATGGACTCCACTAACCCCCCACATCCCCCCCATGCTTGTTGACTCGCTATGATTCCCCTTGACTCCATGGCTTTAGATATAAACCAGCTGCAGCAGATAATGCGCCTGACGGGGACTCCCCCAGCCTCCCTCATAAGCAGGATGCCCAGCCATGAGGTGAGACCCCCTTTCCCTTCCCCAGGTGGCCTCCTTCTTCAGCCGGAGTCAGAGGGCGGGGGCAAGCAGTCAGCTGTCGGCTCGATGTTTGTTTGCAAACAGATAGCGGCAGACTTCCCTTCCCCACCAACAGGCTCACCACCACTCTTTGCTGTCGCTCCACTTCTTCCCTGTTTCCTTTCTGACTCACCATGCCTGTCACTGCGATGCCTTTCGGAGTGCTGTCGTGGTGTGGCTTCTGTTGCACTGGTGATTAGTTTTCAGTAGGAAATTTTGTGCAGCGTTTTATTTATTTTTTTTTTTTTTCATGGGGTGGTTGTACTCACTTAAGTGTGTAGAGTGTAGGTCGTTGGCTAAAAGTTTGGAGCCGTCTCGCTACACCCGGATGGGTTGCTGTGTGAATATTTCTCGATGGTGACAATAAAAGGCGGCATGATTTTTATTTTTTTTTTAAACAGTTTGTCTTATTTTGTTTATCTCTTTAACAGGCAAGGAACTACATTAACTCGCTTCCTCACATGCCCAAGAGGAACTTCGCTGATGTGTTCCTTGGCGCCAACCCTCTTGGTAAGTTCCTCTTTCGTTGTCGGTCTGTGGTTTTTACCACTTCTGGCTCACTGCTTCCCCCTAGTGGCGTCATAAAGCATTATTTTTTAAAGTTGCCATTAATCTTCACAGTAGTATAAATCGATCTAAATGTATTTCTGCTGTTGAAAGCAATTGAAAAATGTTATGATGAAGCGGTATACCATTGAATAAGCTTACTTATTGTGTATTTTATGTATCTGTTTTAGCTATGTGTATTTTTGTGAGTATTTGATTGAAATATGGCTGGAATGGTCCTCTTGGGTTGAACAGCTCATTTTCTCTTTATGTAAATAGGAGGCAAATATAAGTTTGCACTTCTTTCTGCTTTTTCATTCATAGTTTATTTTTAGCTGTTACATTAACTTTTCATATGCATCACTGAGTGAATGAAATACAAGATAAAATGAAAAAAATGTTACCTTTTGCATCGGAATAAGTTGCTAATATGAAACTGCTAATAAAGACTGCGAGCAGGGGGCTAAAAGTTATTGAGATGAAGTTTCAGCACATCAAGATATTATAAGTAAAGGAAAGAGGTAAAATTGTGCAGATGGATTGGAATTAGAAGCTACTCAAGTTTGCTTACATTTTACCATGCTTTCCTCTGTTGTTTAAAATTTGTCTCCATGAAACCAGAAATCTATTTTGATGGGATTTTATGTGATAGTCCAACACATAATTCTGAAGTGAGGGGGGGGAAAAAAAACTTTTAAATTTCTTTTATCAAGTTGCAAGTGATACAGGCTGTAATTTTGTGAGTTGTACATATAAATAGGTTTGTGCAGAGTTTATGCTCAGCTTGCGTGCATCCCTCCTGTAATTCAAAATGGCATCTCCAGACGTTAAGTGTCTCCAATTTGATTTTGTTTTGGAAAGAACTGAGTGGAAAATTTAGTTTCGCACAATTTATTTTAATGGACCTCGTACTGCAAAACCACACATGTCTAGATTGTCACAGAATGTCTAAACACGTCAGCGTTCCTCACTGTAAACCCTACATAACCGTTGTGCAACAACCATTGTGCTTTCAGCTGTAGACTTGCTGGAGAAAATGCTGGTGCTGGACACAGACAAGCGGATCACGGCGTCGGAAGCGCTGGCGCACCAATACTTCTCTCAGTATCACGATCCAGACGACGAGCCCGAAGCGGAGCCCTATGACCAGAGCTTCGAAAGCCGCGACCTGGAAATCGAGGAGTGGAAGAGTGAGTTTGGAAGAGATGGAAACCCAGGTTGGGATAAGAATTTTGTACTAATTGTTGCGTTTTCCCTCCTTTAGGCCTAACCTATGACGAGGTAGTCAGCTTTGAGCCGCCACCTTTAGACGATGAGATGGAATCCTGAGTGGGGAAACGCCTTTTTTTCCTTTTTGTTTAGTTCTTTTATTATTCTTTTTTATTTCAAAGGAACACTCTTAAAACTATCAATCACATGTGACCATCTATTTGTTTCCTGCTCACATGCACAACCATGACATTCAAGTGCCTGCCATCATTTATATCTTGGGGACGTTGTGATAACATGTTCATAACGCCCCCTAATTTGAACCCTCTTCTGAGGCCAACTTTAACTGTTCCTTGTTTCTTCTTTTTTGCTTCCACCATTTAATTATTAGTTTTCAAGTTTTAGTCACCCAGCTTAAAAAAAAGCATACATGCCAGTATCTGAAAACAATTTCAGGAAATGTATTCGAAGATTCACATTTACAAAGTTTTACTACTTAGGAGTTAGCACAGCGGGGGCAAATTTTATTAGTATTTCTCTCCTTCAGATATTAGACAAAATGTTATTTCTGTGTAGATATTGCAGCAAACAGTATTTGTACATAAGTATTTTAGGCAAAAATAATTATCACATTAGAATATTCATCGACACTTTAACCAATCTCTTCAACAGTATGGATTTGATTACCAGAGTTCATCCTAAAATGGCCTAAATTGATATTGTATGTAATTTATACTATGTATGTACAGAATATGAGGGGGAATGTATGAGATTGACTCATTTTGACAAGAAAAAAAATCTAGGCTTTATATTTCTTCTTGGTTTTGTAGACTTGGTCATTTTTGTAAAAAGAAATTATCACTTATGGGAGAACTGCATATTCATCAGATACATCTGCATCAATTCATGAAACTTCTTTAGCTCCAAAATGAATGTTTTAGCAGTCATCAAAGCTCCAGTATCACAGCAGCATGATGAAGACAGGGTTGGCTTCGTAATTTATTCAGATCTGATGTTTCTTGTGAGAACATTAGCTGTCAAATGTAATTTAATCATATTGCATTTTATAAACCATTATTGCATTTATTGTGTGTGTTGAATGTTTTTGGGCACCAGTTTGCTCTGTATTTATGATCCTTTTTGTTAAGTTGTTTGTATATCAGTGTAAAAGAGAATGTTATTAGTCAGATTTTAGGGTTGTTTTTGTTATTTATGGAGAGCCTCTTGTTTCAGTATCCAAAGGCATCATTAAATATCTGGTTCCCCTCCTCCCCCCCCCTCATTGGCATCAGGGACTGCAGTTACAGCTTGTGTATGTATGCAGACAGAGAGCCATGTTGTCTAAAATGTGTTTATGTTAATTGGTTGAAAACTGAGTTCTCAGCATCCTGTCGGTATGATAGTCCTGTTTACAAAAACGAAGATGGTAAACATATTCAGAAATGTAGAGCCTTGAAAATGTGTTCATGCCCCTTTAATTTTTCCACATTGTGTTACGTTACAACAAGAAACTTTAAGGTATTGTAATCAAACTTTATTTGATGGACCGACACATAGCATTGGATAATTAAGAGGCACAAACAAATTAATGTTTTTTTTTTCTCCATAAATAAAAATGTAACATCAGAACTTTGGGGAACTGCCTTTTACTTTAATTACAGCTGGAAACACTTTATTTCAACTGGCTTTGTCCATCTAGAGACAAAATAATTTTGGATGAAAACCATCTGTGAACATTGACTTTTCCCAGTCTTGCCACTGTTTCTTAATTGGAATTAGGTCTGGACTTTGACTGGGCCATTCATCCACATAAATATGCTTTGTGGCCCCACAAGAAGTTCTTCTTTAGTACTAGATCGTACTAGAGAATGTTCTTCCACATTTTTCTTCTGTGTTATGACATTTGGGCCTCTTCACAATTCAATGCTTTGTGCTGGTCTATCACATGAAATCTAGATAAAATGCATCAAAGGTTATATATATATATATATATATATATATATATATATAGTTCCAGGGATATGAATAGTTTGGAAAGTCACTGTTTACAGCATCCCCGTCAGACCACTAAAATGAAGATTTCACTTTCAGAAGCCGGAAAATATTTTCCAGTCAAACCACATTTCTAGTTATACCACAGTTGCTCTGGCTAAGTCATCCAAACGACATTGCATATCTTTTTTTATTTTTATTTCCTTCTGGTTAGTAAATTGTTTTTTTTTTTTGTTTTTTTTTTAATGTATTACTTTACTGCATGTTCTATAAAAAAAATTTATGTCAGTGATTTATATAGGGCTGATTTTTTATTTTTTAAGATATTAGGAGGATCACAAGAACCGAAATGTTCACGTACTAGAATATCCAAGCAAGGCACATGAGTGGATGTTTACTCACTAGATGCTAAAGGGTGATGCTGAATTCTGTCATTTTTACACATCTGCATCAATCGGATTAAGATGTTTCTTCTCCAGGTCCCAATGTCATAAGTTAACCTGGTTTGCTTGCTTTGCCTGAGATATGTTCATGTATTTTCCACTGAGTTCTTCACCTAATGTACCAAGATAGCAAGGTCATGCTATGTGTAAATATACAACCATCAGTAAATAAAGGCTACTATTTTTCAAAGCTGTAACAGCGTGCGTTATTTTGGGTTGCGGTTTGGTGGTTAATAAAGCACCACAAGGGGGCAGCATAACGTAATCTCTTATTCAGAGAATTCAGTCCATTTTTCTCCACACCACGCATTTTATAATGCATTTTTATTACATTTAATTTGCATTGTGGCTGAGCACCTTTAAAGGTGCTGACTGATCACAGCTTTAACATTGCACTCGGCAACTTCTTGGTCTCGCAATTAGATAAGAATCCCATTTATAGAAATCAATTTAACGCCAAACAAATTGAAATTCTAAAATTAATTGTGTGCAAGTGTTTGCAAATTTAATCTGTTTGAGCACAGGTAGTCTACTATTCCTACATCCACAAATTGATGCAAAATAAAATTATTTGTAGGTATAGTAGGTTGATCACTACTGTAGTCTTTTGATTTATTTAAAGCAATTAGGTGATTCTGTAAATTTAAATGCTTCTGCAGTTTTCCGCAAGCGTTTGAGGAGACCGTGGGAAAATGCCCTGATAGTTGATAGAAAATAGGCTACATTTTGGTCATTGTTATTCGAAAACATATATTACACTTTGCTCCCTTTTATTTTGGTTCCGAGTTCTTTTTTTTAATGGCGGTTGGCAAACAACGTAGGTTCTGAGTTTTGTTTGGGCCTGTTGATTTAAGGCAGGTATGACCACCGATCACACGTTATTTAACTGGTGACCTTCTGATGAATCGTTACACCAGGCGTACTGTTCTCCGTAAATATCGGGGGGGAAAACGAGAAAAACGGAAAGGGCCAAAAATTCATATAAAAATATATTTAAAAATACAGGTTAATTAAAATTAGCCAAAACAATTCACGTAGGTAAAAGATTCAAGGAAATTACAGTTTCCGAACACAGCGCTCTCTATAGCTCACACCTCCATTAAGGCAGTGTCCCGCATTTCCAACAGCCACTGAACGCAGCACTTGACTGGTTGTTCAGCATGGAAAGAAAAGGTAACGTTGCTAACTAAACCAAAATGCTTTTTACTTGTTGAACCTGTTACTCACAACACATTGGCATTAGACGCTTATCGCTGATTAATTGCTGCTTAAATAGATTTAGCAAATGTTAAACAAACTACTTAACTACCGGTGTAGAGTAAAAGTGTACCATGCGCTCTGCTGTGTGTTTTCTGTGGTAAGATTATGTTAGCTTTAGCTTCACATGATGGTGCACAGTTTTTCCTCCCCCCAATACATTTTGTTATCGCTGTCTGTGACAAAGCATAATTCATACTGTGACAAATGCTTAAAAATAATAAATAGGACTATTTGTGGTGATAAGTATTTTCACAGCGAAACGTTCGAAGTTGCTGTTAGCTAAATTAACAATACCCACAATACACCGCTAAGCCAAGTAACCTGCTAACTACATAGTTTCTCATTTTACAGTCATTGTGAATTTTGTTACACCTCAGAAAAGTAGCTAATCTTTTTACTGAAATCTGGGGTAACGGCTCGGAAAAAACGCGGACTCGTGTTATCTCTGTCACACAAACATAACAGCGTGTTTTTGTCTCAGACCTGTTTTTGCTTTTTTTTTTTTTTTTTGTTTGTTTGTTTTTAGTTCTGGCGATCCAAGCGAGGAAGAAGAGGACGAAGCAGAGGAAACCTGGCAAAAAGTAACCAGAAAACTTCCTTTTTTATTTCTTTACATATAATGGGTTTCTTTACTCTGCTCAAGAGGCAGAGCAGGAAGTTTAGAAAGCAATTTGTGATCACAATAGACAGGGAAACTCAGGTGCGCCTAAAAAATTTGAATATTTTCCAAAAGTGACGTTTTTCCCCACCCCAAAGAATCAGTTTATAAAGAGAAACGGCTGTAGATTCATTGCACATAGTGTGATATACTTCAGCAGTGTATTTCTATTCGTTTTGACGAGTGTGACACTAATGAAATTTCCCGTTTAGTTTCTCACTAAATGTTACATTCTTTTCAGTCCTGCTGAAAAATAAAGTGAGCATCATCATAGAGGAAGCAGAGGGAAAATTGAAACACTCCTGGTCCTTGTAAATGACTTTGCTGATTTTAAGCTTGACTGAAACGGAGTGGACTGACACCAATAGATGACATGGCTTCCCACATTATTACTGAAATATCACACCAAACCTCAAACAATTTGGATCCAGTGCTATTCTGGTCTTCTTCCAGACTCTCAAGACCTTGATTTCAGCACGAAATGAAACATTTATTTTAATCTGAACATAACATTTGGACAACTACACAGCAGGCCAGTGTTTTTTTTTTGTTTGTTTTTTTTTTCCCCTCATCAGCCTAGTTAAGGCATCTCTGAAGTCTTTAGTTCAGAAGTGGTGTAATACGAGGAACAGAACAGTAGTAGTTCAGGATACATTTATGTGTGTGTGTGTGTGTATGCGTGTGTGTGAATGATGGATTTTAAAACACAGACTCTCCCACAAACTCTTGAATGAACTTTGCTTCCTCTCAAAGCTGTTGTTAGTCTTGTCCACCTTTTTTTTTTAATCATACTTTTTCCTTCCACTCAATTTTCCACTTACATTTTTGCATTCAGCTAAACTAGTTTAGGAATGACCTTTTGAGGCTACGCCTCATTGTTGAGGGCGTTGAGAGTGTTTGCTGGACCGGTTCAGTAGCCTCTATGTGATTGTAGTTTATAGCATAAAAAGTCTGTATAAAAGTATTTTTTATTGGGTTTATGTAATATCCAATCTTCCAAGATGAGGAATTTTAACGGTACTAAAAACTTAATGTATGTAATACAGGTGTGTAACTTTGCAATGACATTTTAATTTATTGAAATACGCTTGTATTGTTTGTGCTCCAGGTTAGCTGTTTTTCTTGATTGTGTTTGGTAACAGATGACAATAGATCTAAAGGGGATATATATATATATATATATATATATATATATAGAGAGAGAGAGAGAGAGAGAGCATATAGTATACAGTTAAAACAAAGCTTTCAGTTTACCACTTATTGTTTCATTTTAAAACCTGCCGCTCCATGTTGTTGGAAACTGTCCAACAACATGGAGCTTTAGAGCTTGTGGAGCGAAAACATCCCAAAGCACCATGCTCTGCTTCTGGACTCATAACCTTCTCAAATAATGTTGCGACAGTATTGCCCTTCCTCTCACCACACTGCAAACATGTGAAACAGCGATTGGATTGCATTTTTAATTGACAGGATTTTTTTGTTTTGTTTCTGTTATGAATAGCTGGAAGCAGCCTAGTGTTGTTCAGCCTCCCTCTAAGACGTCTCCTGCCCCCTGCTCTTTCCCTCCCACTCCCTCTTTTTTTGTGCCTGCTGTGGCGAAAGGGACTCGGCAGCAGCCACGGTGCATTCAAAGAGCAGCGGGTGAATAACACAGACCTCATCACAACTGAGGCTAGAGATATTTCCCAGCTCCTAGTTTTTGTCCTTTCCGGTCAGGTTTTAAAAAAAAAAAAAAAAAAAAACGACAGCGTTGTGTCTTTTCTGTCATGTGGCTCCTGGACTGGATCTTTTCCATCAACACAGCTGTGGTGAAACTTGCCAGTGGGCTGACATGGAAGTGAGTATATATTATGCATGCATTTGGAGGAGAAACCAGTCAAAGAAGTTAACAATTTCAACTTGTTTTTTTTTTTTTTTTTTTTTTTTTTTTTTTTTTTGGTTGGAGCTGTGATGGTTTACGCTGAGCCTGACATGGCTTAATGCTAGGATGATATATTTTTTCCATTCAGGAGCGTTGACAGATGGCTGCAGCCTCACTGATCACCTCATTACCTGCTTATGTATTCTGCTTGGTGTGGGAGAACAGGACCGATTGTGTCTCTTGTGGATTTGTGCCTCCAGCTTTTCAAAGAGCATATTTGATTTATTTTTTTTTTCACATCCCTGGGATAAAAAAAAAAACCACCTGTTTCTTTAACTTCCCTGCTTCAAATTTTTATCAATGCAGTTTTAGCTCAGGCGGAGACGTAGGAGTACGCCGAGTTTCCACCAGCCCTATTGCTCCGTGTTATGTTTAGCTTTCATCTCTGCTGCTTCTCTCCCAGCACTAGCTCTGTTTTTTTTTTTTATTCTTTATTATTACATAACCCATCAACTCTTTTCTCATCTGCAGCCCTCCACAGCACCAGATCTGTACACTGCAGGTTTCGCAGCAACTCTTTCTCCCTATTCCTTCCTGTTTGTGGTAGAAATATTAACATGTTTGCTCTGATTTTTATTATTATTATTTTAAGGAGTCGATGGTTGACTTCATGCAGTAAACATTGGTTTGTGTTTAGCAAAGAGCTGTTGTTTTTATGAACTGAGGAAACCCTCAGTGGAGCTAGGCGTCTCTGTTTTGATTGCTCTGGTTCCGGTATGATGCTAGTTGAGGTCGACGTGGAAATCGATTTGATCCCAATTTTTCTTTTAAGTTTGCATGATGTTGTTTTCAGCCTCCCTCTGTTCCTTCAGTGAAGCTTGGAGTGCTGAAGGGAAATGCTTTACCACCACCTTCATTTACACTTTGTGTGCATCGTACCTTCATTCTGCTTGTCAGGCACTTTGTATTGATTTTACTTGAATGGAGGGGAGCCGGGACAGCAGTGTTTCTGGTTCAGCTCCATCGTCAGGCGCTATGTCTTCTTCTGCACCTTGTTTAGTTTTTTTTCTTCCTACTTCTCTGATCTGAGTGTGGCCGAATGGCTTTGAAAGCAGGAGACGGCGACACGCTCTCATGTCGCATGTTTTCCAGGGTTGTTGATATGTTAAGAGGTTGTGAGTTAGTCTTGCCATTTTTATCCCTCACTGGGGTTGATGAATCTTATTAGAAGTGCAAGTTCAACTTAAACAAGAAATCCTTCTAAGTTTCACACAAGGTAAAACTTAGTCAGTTAGTTGTTTTCATAGTTCACCAACTACTGTGAACTAAATTCACAGAGCAGCCTGATTAAGTTCTGCATTTTAAAAAATAAGTCTTTATAAATGTTTATCCCATAATGACATTGAGATCCAGTTAGCACATCATTTAGCTGGTGAACTGGCCTTTGCCATCTTTTTGCATTTTTTATTTTATTTTTTATTTTCTTTGCTCACACAAAGCGTATTTTGTTTCTCTCTAAACATTCAGGATTTGGTTTAAATCAGCTGAGAAATAAATCAGTGCTCTCTAAAACTCTAATTTAAAGACATCATATGTGCTGTTACTTTGACTATTCCTACATTTGTGATTGTCGTGACAAGCCAGATGAGATGGAAAGCATTGAGCTGCAGCTTGTGCTTGTCTCTGCATCTGCAATTCCTCTTTTATTTACTCCCTGCCTGCAGCAGGCCCAGTGCACCAATCACACAAACTGAGATGCAACCAAAGAAACTCATAGTCTGTTCGTTTTCGTGGCTAGGGCTTGAACTTTCAGCTCAGATTGAGTTTTGAGAAAAAGAGAGGCATTATGGTCAAGGTTGAAACAAGGGGAGAGGAAGTATCTGTTGTCTACAAAGAGCTTGTGTATGTGTGTGTGTGTGTGTGTGACAGCCTGAAGCACACACACAGCGGGTCACCAAGCTCTTGGCTTCAAGGGGAAATGTTGTTGCTCTTTTCTGCATAAAAAGTGTTGTTCACCAAGAAAAGATGTTTTTCATCTCTCATTCTGTTCTTGATAGAGCAGCTTTTGGCGAGACCCAAATAAATGTATTTAGCTTAAGTTTAAAAAGACCAAACAGAATTGTTTGGTTCAAAGTGCCAAAATCTTGAGTTTCTGATAAAATGTCGGTATTTCCATTCTTGATTGAGAAGAGCATGTTTTTATAAAAGCAAAATGAAATATTTTACTTCGTAGACTTGCATGGTTGTTTACAAAAATTCCACCATTAAAGGGAGTACGTTTGTTTAAAGGGTGAGAATCATGTATAAAGAAATAGTTTTTGACTAATTCACTAGTGGGTCAATTATTGATGCCACTAACTTCTTTTTTTTTTTTTTCTTTTAATAAACATAGCTAAATATTTTTTGCTGCTCTGTGATGCTGTGGGTCTCTAATGTAGACTTTTATCCCCACAAAATAAGTGTGCAATATAAAAGTTGTCATCCAATCACACATCTAATTGTGTGATTGGATGACGACCTGTCAAAAAAGTTCTTTGAAACTGTGTGCAGTGGCTGTCAGTGGCGTTTTTCTCGAAAGTACATGCGAGTTGGATTTCTTCTGAGAAATATTTCAAGATATTTGATATGAAACACGTGAAGTAAGTCCTGTCGCGGTTAGAGAAACCCACTGTGGGCCCGGATTGGAGAGAAGCTATGCATTTCTTGCTCATTTAGCTAATAAAGGCCACGGATTGAAGTTGGTGGCGATGGACTGTCTGGGGGGCAGAGGAGGACGGCGTTTGGTCGGATCAGGAGGGGGCACTGATGTCGCACCTCACCTGCAATGCAGTGCTGGACTCTTTCCCCCAATCACCTTCCAGCTGTCAGCGAGAGGGGGGCGGGGCCAAAAGCTGACGACAGCCAAGGAGAGATCTCGGTCAGACGGAGAGGCAGTGGCTGTGGGAGAGAGCAGAAAGTGAGCGAGAATCGCAGCATGTAGTGGGAGCCTGCAGTTCGGGACTCGGTCTGCAGCTTGGCCTCGCCACATCTCGCCTTCCCACTCTCCTCCTTCTCTTCTCTCTCCCCCTCTCCTGCTGTCTCCTTGGCTTTTCAGTCATCAGCTCAGACTGCTTTTGCTGCCTCCTCTCTACTTTTCCCACTTCTGAACCTCCGTCACATATTTTGCTCTTCGAGCGAATGGAGTGAGAGGCTTTTACAGTACCTGGTCCTCCTCCTCCTCGCTTCTCGTCCCATGGGCATCCGTGCATCTTGCAGGTAGGACGCGTGTTGTTGTTGTGGTGGGTTGAAGAGCTGTGGCACCCTTCAGGCTTCGGCTGTCAGAAAGGGGAAGGGTACAACAGTGTTGTAGTGTTGCAGTATTGTTCTTCAGTGTTGCAGAAGTCCTTGAAGTACCCTGGTGTGCAGTGTGATTAGGAGGCATTGAACTGTCTCCTCTACGTGGAAATAACAGGTGACAAAGTCTCTAACTTACATCATACACACCTGGGAAAATCACAATCGTGATGTTTTGGCATCAGTTGTCTGAAAGCTGTGATGTAAACATCCAAATTCGCCCGTCTTCGTAGTCTGCACTCCCTTTTTCTTAGGAGTTTAGAGGGGGATTTTGTGTTTTAATAATACCCTACGCCAATTAATTTACTTTAACATTTCATAAACGATAAATGAATCCTCTGTTGCAAGTCTGTAAGAGAAGAGAGTTTATGTTTTATTCAGAACTACCTGTCACGTCAGAGTACCGCTATGATTTATCTTTTGCTTCCGTCCTGCAGAGGCGTGGTGTCCTCCAGTGCAAGGACACCGCCCCTCCCACTCACTCACTCACTCACTCACTCACTCACTCACTCACTCACTCATTCATTCACAGCGGCTGTAGTTGACATCATGTCCTGACTTAGTCAGGAATTTACTGCAGCAGGAATTTTAAGAAGATATAAGGTGTTTGGTGCAAGGTCTAATAATAACAGGCGCTGTTGAGGTGACGCAGGGGGCTTGGCTGGTCGCCATAGCGATAATGGATTGTAAAGTATTAAAATGTGTTGACGATCTGGTCACTTAGAGGTAGCTGGATCATCTGACTTCAATCTGCGACTTAGATTTGAGTCTTGTTCAAACAAAGCCCTCAGACTTGACTTGGACTCTTAACGACTGTAGACTCAACTTGCTCTTGAGGTCTGGACTCGAGTCTCCTGAACAATCTTTACTTTAATCGGGAGTGAAAGTAAGGCTGATCTTTAACATGTAATTATACTGTGTAGAAGTGTTTCCCTCATTATGAAAACACTTCCAGTTTGTCAAAAACACATTTGTAGTTTTTTTTTCTTTTTTTTTTTCCTCCATTTTCTTTCAAAAAATAAAATCTATCAAGCCTTGCTCTTGGCAATATATCGCCGTAGGTGAAATCTACATCGTCACAATTAGATGACACAATTAGACCAGGGCCTATTAAAAAAATGTCATTTGGTCTATGTACTTATGTTTGAAGAATGTTTTTTTTTTTAAATTTAACATTTTTTTTTCTGTAAAAAAAACTACTTTCTGTGCATCAGGTTACACATTATTTGTCAATAATTCCTTTTCTTCCAGAGTTTTTTTTTTTTTTTTGGGTGGTACTAATTAATTCTGGATTTCGGTAGACCTTTTACTTGCAAACAAAGACCTAAATAATCAGCTGCCAAAAAAAATTGGGTTGTGTTCTTGCCTCCTTATTTTTGAAGTGGTGTAAAATTAATTCCTATTTTTATGGTGCACAACTCAAACATTTCACTCTGTAAACGGCCTTTACAAAATCTGGCTCTACTTTAAACTTTATCAGTCCCATAGAAATATTAAACTGTGCTTATTTTTTTCTTCAGTATTACTTTAGAACAATAATTGTGACTGTGTCTAAATTATACTTTTTCTTTTTTTTTTTGCCTGGATCACTATTATTTACTACTGTTTAGATAATAATTATATAACTGATGGTAGTGTATCCTGGTCATGAGGCAGATTCTTGGAGTCCCTTTGTGATCTGTAAGAGCGAGGAGGATAAGTTGTTTTTCTAGTTGGATTTCCAAGGCTCATGTTGTTACACAAAAGATAAAGCTGATTAATTTGACTCGGTTTGTGGTACATAACATTAGACGCAGCAGCATTGCCAGTTTCTTAAAAGGCTTTTTCATTTTTTTCGTTTTGACCGTTTCATGTAAAGCTAAAACTGCAAGTTAGCTTTGGGTTTTATGTTAATGAACGATAAATGGTTCCACATTGTCCAGCTGCTGGTTAATGCAATTTGAAAAAGACTAAATATTTTTGGATTGCAGTTTATGCTGCAACGAAGCTCAGTTTTTAACAAAGGAGCAATGTTGTTGCTGGATTATCAAAGTGAGCATTTATTTTTATTAAAGTCACCAAAGTGTGATTGCGGTAAATAATACTATACACTATATGAAGTTCTCCTGTGTCTGTTTGACCTGATTTTGTTACTAAATGAAGTGAGCTAGTGCTTATTTTAATGCACCTTGCTGATCTCTCCATCGCTGACGGTCCAGGCCTCCCAGTACTGTTCTCAGCATACTGTTTGTTGTCTTCCCATCAGGCCAGAGCCTCATGGTCGCGGCGGGGCGTCTCTGCAGGGTCAGGGAGAAGCTCCCCTTCCGGAGCAGGATGAGGAGATCCTGGGCTCCGACGACGACGAACAGGAGGATCCCAACGATTACTGCAGGGGTACGACCTCCCTTGGTCTTCAGAAATCACTTCTGCATCTACATGATGAAATGAAATAGATTCTAACTTCACAGAGGAAAATAGTTTTGGTCCAAATTGAATTTTTTTTTTTTTTTTAAATGTTTGTGATTGATGAAGCTGCTGGAGTGATGAAAGCAATTTTTAGTCTTTATTGATGGATATCTACTGATTCTTGACTTTTAAATCAGGGAACAATCTGTTGTACTTTCTGGTCTAATTATCCATTTTCCTTTGACTCGGGCAACGAACTGTCTCCTTACACGCCCCCTCTCTTCAGCTCTTTGTCCATTTTTTTTTTTTTTTAATTAGTTCTGAACTGTTTGTTTACTTGGATCAGAACTGTGGGTGAAGGTAATAAGCTGGTGAAAGGAAAGTGTTTTTGCCCACACCAAGTAACACATCATGGCTCCTACACTGTCTGGAATTTGATTTCCATCTCGTCTTGGTCCTTTCTTGGTTCCTCAAACAAACATCTAAAGTTTTTTAGCCCTTGTTTTTTTTTTTTTTTTTTTTTTTACGGATTCAAGTTGTTTTAATCCAAACATAAGTAAACGCACTACTCTTGATTTTACTGCACATGGAAACCACAACATCATTTCACCTGATCTTCCATTTTGCGTATGCGTTTGTTCAGGTGGATATCATCATGTGAAGATCGGCGACCTGTTCAATGGAAGATACCACGTGATCCGTAAGCTGGGGTGGGGTCACTTCTCCACCGTGTGGCTGGCCTGGGACATCCAGTAAGTCTGCTCATTGGTTTAAGGAAAGAGAAATAAAAATGAGCAGGACCCACTTTTACATGCTGGTTAGCAGGTTCAGGATTTACTTATTGCAAGCAGTTGTCTTAAATTCACACACAAAGGAAAATTAGGGTATTTGAGAAAACTGTAAGGTATGTCACAGAAACTAGAAGCTGCAGTGGCTGCCTGTTTCTGCCAGCTAGCGTCATCGCATTGTTTCTCAGAAACTGGAGCTTCAGATCTAGAAATGATGCCGCACCCAAGCTGAGCATGTTTTTGGTTGCAAGTAGAAGAACCAGTAGGAATGACTAATTGCTGTTAAGGATATGATTTAAAAAAATGTTTGTAATAGATGAAGCTGCTGGACAGCAGCTTTCATCAGGAAGTATGTTTTTTTTGTTTCTAAGGAAACATTTTCATAAGTAGTAGTAGTCCAGGACTGTGTGCTTGTAGGTTAATGACATACTGTACAAACTATCAGAAGTGCTAATAAATAATGTATACCTGCAACTTTCTGTTTCATCAGGGCAGCAGACAAAACGGGAAGTTTTGTCTGCTGCCAGAATTCAAAGTACAGCCAGAGTTGTACTTTGAACTCTAGGTGGCGTCCAGCTTTCTACATCAGAGTTCTGACAGCAGAATTTGTAGTTTTATTTTTTTATTTATTTCTTTTTCTCTCAGGGAGAAGCGATTTGTGGCCATGAAGGTTGTAAAAAGTGCTGAACATTACACAGAGACTGCGCTGGATGAAATCAAACTGCTGAAATCTGTAAGGAACAAAGATACAGTATATACTCTAATCAAGTGTTTGCAAAAAATATAATCTGTCGTTTTTCCTCACCACCAGTTTTAGTTTAATTAGGCTTAATTTCACTTTTTTTTAGGCCAGAAATTTACCTATGCCATTATTTATTTGAACTATTTAATGTGATTGAGATGCACATCTTCATATACAGTACATGTAAACATTTGGTGAAAATGTATACGTTCAACCTAATATTATCACTTATGCTCCACTTTGTGACGTTCCCACATGCCTCACTGATGTTTTCCAGGTGAGAAACACGGATCCCAGAGATCCCAGCAGAGAGAAAGTGGTGCAGCTGCTAGATGACTTCAAGATTTCTGGGATGAATGGAACTCGTATCCTCTACTTAATTATGAATCTGTTACTGATTGTTACAGATAGTTAAAGGCTGCAGATTTTTGATAATTTTATACAAGAAGTTTCCTTGACTCGGATTTCTTCAGATGTGTGTATGGTGTTTGAGGTCCTGGGCTACCACCTTCTGAAGTGGATTATAAAATCAAATTATCAAGGTCTGCCCCAGCCTTGCGTGAAAAGCATCATACGACAGGTAGAGAATTGCAATGCTCCAAATGTGGTTGAGCAAATCTAAATGTAATCCTTGTTACAAAGTCATTCACACGTATCACACCGGGCTTATTCCCCTGAACTACACTTGAACACATTTTATCCAGAAGAAGCTTCATTATCATCCGACTCTCTCTGCAGGTTTTGCAGGGCCTAGACTACCTCCACGCCAAGTGTAAAATCATTCATACAGACATCAAGCCTGAAAACATTCTGCTGACTGTCAACGAGCCCTACATCAAGAAGATGGCTGCCGAGGCGACACAGTGGCAGAAATCTGGCGCTCCACCTCCATCTGGATCTGCAGGTCGCCATTTCTTATGTTTCACACTTTAACGAAAATGTGGACCCATCGACTTATTATGACTGTGGAGGAGCTTTAATTCAAAACTTTAGCTATTAATATGTTTCAGTCAATCAAGTTTTATTTGAATAGCACCTTTCAGCAGCAAGGCATTTCAAAGTGCTTTACATCATAAAAACACAAAATTACAAAGTCATATAACACACAGTGGTCAACATTACATTTTGCACATCAGTTTATTGTTTAGTGTTTCATGATTAGTGTTTCAGTAGCAACTGTTAACAGGTGGGTTTTTAGTCTAGATTTAAAGGCACTCAGTGTTTCAGCTGTTTTGCAGTTTTCTGGAAGCTTATTCCAGATTTGTGGTGCATAGAAGCTGAATGCTGCTTCTCCTGGTTTGGTTCTGGTTCTGGGGATGCAGAGCAGAACCAGAACCAGAAGACCTGAGAGGTCTAGAGGTCTCTGATAGACCAGCACAGTGGTCTATCACAGTTTTATTTGTAAAACTGACATGCGTTGAGCAAACATGTGGAAACTTCTCTGCTATGAAATTCTCTTGTAGGGCCCAAGCAAGTTTTGTTGACTTAATAACATCCAGTATAATAAAATATTTGTCCAGCATCAATTTTTTCGTCAATACAACTTTTGTTTCAGTTTTTTGTGGTCTCTGACTTCTTAACCAAAGCTATCTTTTTTACACATATTGTTGGTTTTCTAAGGAAACCGCATAGTTTGTAGTGCCACTGTATTTGATGGTATTGCGTGTTTTGAGTAAAAAGCTGCTTCTAATAAAAGCGGCGAGCTGAGCTCCGTCTCGCTATGAGTCACCGCTGGATTGGTTGCGGCTGTCGTCGACTCACTCAGAGAAGTTTATGAGACTCCGAGTCTCCACGGAGGCAGTGTGTTAGCAAAACCCAGCCACCAGAACGAAATGCTAATTATAGAGCGGCTATGAATGTGCTGCGTATCACTCAACATTATTACCCTTTGATGTTTCCCCTTCTCCTGCAGTGAGTACAGCGCCGGCACCCAAAACGGTGAGTTCTCTCTGTTTTTGTCGCGTTCATATGTTGTGATGTGACAATTTCTCAGAACACGGGGAGTTGAATATGATTGGAGTACTGCGTGTTCTCCATTCACAGATGGCCAAAATGTCAAAGAATAAGAAAAAGAAGATGAAGAAAAAGCAAAAGAAGCAAGCAGAGCTGCTGGAGAAGAGGATTCAGGAGATGGAAGGCGGAGCGATGCCTGATGCTGCAGAGGAAGATGACGACGATGATGAGACGGAGACCAATGAAGATTCGTCCGCAGCTACTGTTCCCGTCTCTTCGACGCTGCAAGACGTTGCTAACCACACAAGCACAGGTGAGTAATGGATTTGGATCTGGTGTCCTCTTTGAATCTCAAGTCAAATGCTCTTTCGGCAGCTCCATAAGTCTGATTAGGATGCGCTCTGCTGAATTTATCACGAAATGTTTTATTGGCTAAGACGGGCTTCTAGAGAGTCCGGAAATGTCCACAATGTGATATGGGTGCTGAGTGAATTACAAGATTTAACTAAGAGTTGGGGGAAAAAGTAATAAATGGTTGAATATTTGCACTTTCCGAGTATTCCCCATCCCATCTTCATCATTTCATCCTGTGGGAAAAGTGTGGAAAATATTTGTAATTTCAGACTCTAAGCATCTTTCCATCCACTGTTGCAATGAGAATGAAGAGCAAACAACCTCTCTCTTGTTTGGTGAAAACTAAATCTTCACCTGCCTGAAGGATGAGCTCCTGTTAATTCCCCATGGTGACAGCTGAAATGTGTACAGTGTCACTATGACCTCATCTGAATCTTCATTTTGACTGAACAGATGCCCCTAAATTTTTGAATATGGAGAAAAAAATGTTTGAGGATGACAAAAACTCCAGCTGTATGCGCTGACCTTTTTCACGTTTTGTAAAGTCAGAAGTTTTTTAGGCTTTTCTTGGAAAGTTCAGCTCAGCTCAAAGCAGTGCTAAGAAAATGATGTAGCGTATTTAAAAATGTTTTCCAAATGCAAAGCTTTTCTCTGTACCTGCAGGTTTTTTGAAGTAAGTCTGTTTACCTTTTTTTCATACAAGTTATTTTGAATCAGAGTGTCTGTGAACATCAATCCCCAAATTTCTGGACTTTGACTAGATCATTTTAACCACACCATTGTAGTTCTGCCTGTATGTAAAGCCACATGAACTTTGACACCATTGTCAAGTCCTTTGCAGTCCAGTAATTAGTTTCATCACAGGGGTTCTGGATGAAGAACTGTGTTATTAAAAGTCTTTATTAAATGAAATAACCCCTTTTTTTTTTTTTGCGGCAGACTCCACTCCCGACGAGCAGCCTCCTCCGACGCCTGAGCTAGGTCATCAGAAAGCGGGCGCAGCGGAGGAGGAGAACCGAATGGAGATCAACTGCAACGGCCATTCCTCCTCGCCGGAGAACAAGGACAGTTCAGAAAAACAAGGGACCAAGGAGTCTGCGGAGGAGCAGGAGGACCAACAGAACGCGAACCAACCAGAAAGCACTGCAGAGACTCCAGACTCTATATGTAACAAAGAGGAGCACGAAACCTCTGACGCCTCGCCGGCAGAGGCCGATCCCGCCTCGGAGCCTCTCCCCGCTTCCCTCGGCTCCGATGTCGCCGTGGAGCCAAACAACAGAGAGAGACGGGAGAAAAAGATGGAGGACATGGAGACGCAAGGGGAGAACAAAAAGGAGTGTGAGGAAGAGGACGGCCAGAGTGGTTAGTTGAAGAACAGATATTTTAGCCTACTTCACTACACTTTCAAGATTCGACAAAATCCGTCGTGCTCTTGCCGTTTCTCCACAGAAACAGCTGAATTTTATTAGAAAAATATTCACCGTTTATATTGAAAGTCTCGAGTACACTCCCTTATCTGTTGAAAACTACAAGACTGGGATAAATTACATGAATATGAGGAAAATGTCAAATGAATATGCTGTATTATTATTGTCTTTAAAGACAAAACAAAACTACATCACATAATTAATGCAGATGTAAACCAGATTGTAGTTTAATGTGCGACTCTATGCAGATTAAGCTACATTTCGCTGTGGTCAGAAACGGCTTGCTGACGTTCTAAACTGCGTGGGTTGAATCCAGTCAGACTGCTGCATTATGCATGTGTTATTTTCTAGTCTTCACACATTAAATCAAATCCTCCACTGTAACATCAACTTTCTAATGAACGCCCACTGCAAACTGCAAACACTTGGCAGCAAAAGCTTCCTCCGAGTTCCGGTCTGTAAAATTCCTGGACGTGTGTTTTTTTTTTTTTTTTTGTAATCTGTGATGTTGGAGAGGACTCGGTGTCAGTCTCTCATCTGTTTTTGTCTTTATTTCTGACTCCGCTCTGTGCCAGGCTCAGCAGGCAGTTTGTTGGTAAACCCCCTGGATCCTCTTAACGCCGACAAGCTGCAGGTCAAGATCGCTGACCTTGGCAATGCCTGCTGGGTGGTGAGTAAAAATATGCATCCATCAGCAACAAGTCGGCTTCTTGTAGGTGTTAATAGACGGGCCTTCTACTGGTCAGTCTTGATCGTGTAATTTATCAGAAATCGAGCCTTTTTTTTATATATATATATATACCTCAACATGCTTTCTGTTGATAATAAGCGTTTTGAGGTTTTTTTTTTTTTTTTTTTTTTTTTGTAGCTCATCTGTTCATTTTGGGATCTGTGAATTTTACTGAGATCTCAGCGTTTGTTTTTGCAGCACAAGCATTTTACAGACGACATCCAGACACGGCAATACCGTTCGCTGGAGGTTCTGATCGGAGCTGGCTACAGCACTCCAGCAGACATCTGGAGCACCGCCTGCATGGTAAAACACAAACACAGGACCGCTGCATAGGCAGTGCAATGAACGCTGGATACGTTCTGTTAAAGTTACAGCAACCTGTCAGTAGAGAGAGGCTGGTGTAACTTTAAAGGGAAAAGCCTTTAAAGAAAATTCTCCAGCATTGACCTTTATTGTTTATATATTTGAACCTAGACGAACAGGAAGTAATGCGTTAATTTGTGATTTCTGAACATATTGACTTAAAATAGTCGAGTATTACAATAATTGCTTTGGTTCCGTTGATTCCATTGGAAATATTAGAGGCGTAAATTATTTTTGTAAAAAGAATTATTTTTTTATGGGATTTTATTCATCCATTCATAATTGTAGCTACATATACATGTCTGCAACTGTTTCAATGTTGAGTGTAATAATTAGGCGTCGTCTTTTAGCGGGAAACTTTCTGGTATGTAAAGTTTCCAGAGTCAGAAACACAGAAACCAAAATGGAATAAAGTCTTGACTGGCATAGCTGTAATTAAACCCTCCTTAATTCTGGATGTGTGTTTTGTTTTCGTCAGGCCTTCGAGCTTGCCACTGGAGATTATCTGTTTGAACCGCACTCTGGAGAGGACTACTCCAGAGATGAAGGTTGGTTCAGAAAACAGGACTTCCTTTACAAATGGCCGCCTGGCTTGAGTGTCAGAACTGGATTCAATTTGGGCTCTGAAATATATGAAAACCCTAAAACTGTTTCCGTCTACACGGAAACATTAAAGTGAAGATGTATTTATTCTCTGAGATTCAGTTCTTTCTTTTCTGCATAAAGTCCTTTGCAAAAATTATTTATACCCTTTTAGCTTTTATTTGCAACATTGAACTTCAGTGTGTTTTATCAGAGCTTTATGTGATTGACATATGCGTGCGTGTGTGCGTGTGCGTGTGTGCGTGTGTGTGTGTGTGTGTGTGTGAGAGAGTGAGTGATTGTAAAAGGAAATCAAGATGTTTGTTTTTCGTACTTGTAGCAAAAATCTGAAATGTAAAGACACAAATTTAATTTGCAGCAGCCCCCTTTTACTTCGACACCACCAATAACATCCATAGATCTCTTATGGATCTATGACTTGTGACTTGTGTTGTGTGAATGAAGGTTATGTTAAATTATATTCGTGTATCAAATTTAACCTTTTTCAGTCAGGACTGGTTAAAATGTCCTATATTTTTTCTCCCCCCACCAAATAACAATCCTGACTAATCCAATTGGGTTTCTCTTCTTGTTGTTATGGTTCTGTATCTATGGCATCTTTTTCTGTTTGAAACCATGTTTTGTTCTTTTGTTTCTTTTTCTTTCAGTTTGTCCATTTTGTGTTGATCGCTTAAAAAAAAAAAAAAATCCTTTAAAATACATTTAAGTTTGCGATTGTCGGAAAATGTGGGGAAAAAAAAAAAAAGTTGAAGGGTTGGAATTGCTTTTTGTGGATCTTCATATTGTGATGATTCTTGTCACCTGTACTCACCGTACGTTTCTGCATCTCCGCTCCCTGCAGATCACATAGCACTCATCATTGAGCTGCTTGGCAAGGTTCCTCGGAAGCTGATCGTGGCGGGCAAATACTCCAAGGAGTTTTTCACCAAGAAAGGTAAACGCACCCGCCAGCTGTCTTTTGAAGAGCCGCTTCCTCTTTCAACTTTGAAACATCCTCAGGTATTTGTGAGAGGAGATGCTATTTCAGGCTAAGCATGTGACGCCTCGAAGGGGAGCAGCCATCTGCTCCGCTCAGGACAGAACCTGCAAAAAACTAAATGAGGCTCAGCTCTGTGAAGGTCCGCCGAGATTGAATCTTGTGAAACGTGTTTCTCCCAGGCGACCTGCGACACATCACCAAGCTGAAGCCGTGGGGGCTGTTCGACGTCCTGGTGGAGAAGTACGAGTGGTCCAAGGAGGAGGCCCACTCTTTCAGCAGCTTCCTGCTGCCCATGCTGGACCTGGTGCCTGAACGGAGGGCCACGGCGGCCCAGTGCCTCTCCCATCCATGGCTCTCCTCCTAAAACCTGCGCACCGCCGCCATTTTTATATGTCGTGAAAGAACCCGGCCAGCAAATTCATTCATGTCTGCGAGCAGGACCCTCATGGTTGCCAGCACATCCAAACGACGGAGAGGAAAGCAGTCGAGGCTTGTTCGCTAATTGGAAAACGTTCAGTAACGCCCTTCACTCGTACTTAGTGAACTCTTTCGCAATTGGCATTTTTCTTTTTTTTTTTCTTTTTTTTTGTTTCTGAGTGCAGGTGTATCGCTGGTGCACATTCTTTTTCTCTTCAAGAACTGAAATTTGCACTTTTCTGACACAAACGGAAGCGAAAGAAGCTTTGTGAAACGGTAATTCAGTGGGTGTCGTATAGTTGAGCCAAATCTTTGCCAGTCATCATGCGCCCAGCTTTTACACCTTTTGGCCTGAGACTTTGTTCAGTTTGTCCCTGCACAGTGCTTATCAGATTAAAAAGTAACCAGTCATTTTCAAGGACAGTCTTAAGATTTATCATCACCACCAACAACAAAAGGAAGAAAAAAATGGCTTTTTTGTGGGGGTTTTTTGTAAGTTTTTACACAAACACCTCCACAGAGTGAGACATTTAACACAGTGTGCATCAATGACAGTTATCCAAAAATACACTGACAACCAGGCTTTTTTCCCCCCCTCCTTGAGGTATTGTCAAGGTTCTGCAATACTTTGCATTTTCTCAGAGTTTGAGTGTGAAACTGATTTTTATTTAGATTTTTTTACTTCTGGATGGACATCTCTGCAGATGGTTTTTAAACGCTGGTATACTTGGAATCCAGCCACAAATGGATAAGCAACCGGCGTTCAGTACATTGTACCAAAGAGTTTGGCTTGACGCAGGTTCTGAACAAGACACTGAGTAGCAAAGGAGACTTTATCTGAAGGGCTTAAAAACGTTTTCATTCTCTGTGATCAGGCAATAAATTTAGCTTCTACTGTGCAAGACTTCCACCCCCTCCCTCCCCATGAATGTGCTGGTTTAACAAAAGATTGTACTAATTGCAGATGTTATTTTATTGCTTTGACTTTCTTCACAGCTGTCACATGTTTAATGATGCAAGTTTCTTACGTCCATGTCTTCCGTCTTTATTTCTTCCTGTAGAATATAAGAATAAACACTTTTCCAAATTAGTTTGCCTTGTAAGCTGAAGGTTTTTAGTAACTCCTTGCAACAAAAACAAAATTCAGTGCACTCACAACAAACGTGAGTGTATTCTGTAGTATTTAATGTGATAGCCCAACAAAGAGTAGTAGTAGAATAACATAATGTTGAAAGACATTTCCCTAAGTTTTTACAAATAGCACTCAGATTATTTTGGTGTGCATTTATGCTGTGAAATATTGCATCTCTACCAGCTTTGGACACCTAAAACTTTTTCCTGCTAATAATTTTTCCCCACCTGAGCTGTGGATCTGTACAGCTCCTCCTTGTGGCTGACGCAAGACAAAATGTGAACAAATTCAGAAACTGTGCAGACTTCTGCACTCTGCCAATAAAACAAGTCCTAATCATATAAAAGGTTGGAAAGTTAAATACATATTATTGTAATTAGAAATTCAATTAAGCCCAAAATAATTCAAAATCTTTTGGGATTTAGGTTTAACTTTATTTTACCAAAATCTTTCTTCTGACCAGAAGAAACGCTTAGAAATCTTGGGGAATTTGTGTTTCTCGTAAACACAAATTGTGTTTGTGACTAGGATCTGATTTTATTTTTAATGGGTTTTTTTTCTAATCTGTGGAAAGCTAAAGCTTTCGACCGACAACAAGCAGGTCTTTCGTCTTCAAAGAGAAATCCTCAATACATCAGTGAAATCGCCCCCAAAAATATGACATTGATCAATTTAATGTCATTAAATATTTATAGTGGATAGTTGATTGCGCTGTCCGGTTAAACTTTTGAGAGGTTTTGACCTAATTTTCAATCGAAAGTAAAACTTCTTGGTAGAAGTCCACAAAGCTACAGCAGGTCTATAGTGAAGCCAGAGGTCAGTGGAAAACCTTCGCTTTGTTGGAGTCGTTTCTGGAAGGACATGAAGGTTTTTCGCCGAGGCCGCCGGTAAACTCTTTGGGAGTTTATTTCAGTGTTGAGTTGGTTGCATCTCCTCTTTGTGTTCACCACAGATCTATGCGTTATCTGTCAAGAGACAAAAAAAAAAAAAATTGGTCAGATCAGATGTTTAATCTATGAGTCAGAATAAATAAATATGAGTATTTATAGTTGGCAAAGCATATAGTAAATAAAACCCTGTGCATCCTTACTGCATTAATCCGTTCGATAGCTCAAGAGCAATTTGCACTGCCTACATATACCAATTTCATCTCTGTGTCTGTCTTTTTTTTTTTTTCAGTGCAAAAGGTAAAAGTATTTTGCAACCATCTAAACCATTTCAAGTCATTCCTCCCTGGGCTCTGTCCATCTACTTCCTACCCCTTCATGAGTGCTAAAATCCCTACTCCTCTTTTCTCAGCATTCTCCCACCACTACTTTATCTTTCTTACCCTTCCCTTCAACCTGGAAGTCCTCGGGCAGCAGCTTGTCCTGCCGGCTGCCCAGGCTGAAGGCCAGAAAGGACAGGATGAGCGAGTCCATGATGCTGATGATGGCCAGGATGTAGGCCCAGCGCACCGTGCAGTTACCCAGGGTGTATTTGTCAGTCCGCTGGCCACACATGCGCTTCACTTCCTCCGAGTCCCAGCCGTCGGGGTAGATCATGCAGCCGATCACCATGCACGTACCTGGACAGGTGGGAGACACGAAAAGTGGCGAGGTGTGTCGAAAAGCCTTCTAACTTGCAGGAGGATTCATGTGCGATGAGGTTTTCAGCTTGTCATGTTGCCACCACACACACTGCAAAGCTTTAACTTGGATTAGCTACACGATCAACCAACAGAAAGAGGCACTATTTTTGAATTTTGTGGCAAGACTAAAAAAAAAAAAATTCAAAATTATGTTCCACATGTTGAGAATGCAAACCATTTCCTTCTGATAAAATAAAAAGCAACTACTAATAAAGCAAAAAACAAACAGTGTATTCACCAGAGAAATAAAACTTCCACACACCCCCTCAATATTAAGTTGCTTAGCAACTTTGTAGCACAGAAAGACGAAGCTATTTATTATTAACTCCGCAGCCAGGTTTGTACAATCTCACTTTAACGTGAAGTGAAACACGACTCTCTCACGTCTCAGATCTTAACTTCCTACAAATGATCACAGAAAGGGCCCGGCTGACTGTGTTTCCTCTAAACAACAAAACGGTTTTAATTGAGAACATTTTACCATAAAAACATTACTTGTTAAATCAGAAGTTTTGTTATAGGTCAGTCAGTGAATAATTTAGAAATGTTTAAACATTCAAAGTTCCTCAACACTCCCAACTCCGTTGAATTCAACAACAAAAGAAGGCGCTACTTACTGGAAAAAAAACACTTAACATCTGTGCTAACAGTAACTTTAATGTTGCTCCATTAATGCTATTTTTTTTCTCCTTAAAGAAAACTTTAAATAGTCTCAAACTGACCAAACACATCTTCGTAATGCACAGACGCATCATGGACAGCATGATGTCCATGAAAAGTGAGAGTAAAGTGTGTAACAGCACACCTCCGGTTTTGCATCTCATTACTTGTTTCATTACAGGCTCGCCCTTTCACTCGCAGGTACGTCTGTTCACAAGCTGCATCGTGTTTCCAAGCCGCGCTCATGTTTCTCTCCTGCCTCTTAAAGTGTTTCTGAAGGAGAGAGGCTGAACCGTGCCTCGCAGTCTTTCACACGTTTGTCGAGGTTTGCCAAACTTTTGCAGCACTGAATAGAATGAGCTTTGCTCCAAGTTACGTTCTCTGCGCTATTGATTGATTTCCCACAATTTCGTTAATACTTTTAATGCGATTTCTGGCTTTGTTAAGCAAGTTGAACGCACATTAAATTGCAGGGAGCAGTTCACTACGATGTTTAATGTAAAGGAGAAAAAAAAAGTTATTGCTGTTATTTTATGTTCTCCATCAAATCTAGCTGAGTGGTGCATGTTTTCATAATGACAGCGACTTATTTAGCAGAAACTGCACGATCAAAAATGATACTTTCATAGTAACAAAAAAAAAAAAATCACTTTCTGGATGCGCAAAGACAAACCCAGACAAAAGTGCAGCTGCAATTACAGCAAAAACGTTGCTCCACAAAGAAGAAGGCAACAATTTGATACCTCCACCTTAAGAAATTAGGGTTATTTAACTAGCTTTGTGTGTTGAATCCACCCGCCTAGCTCTAATTACACATCCTCCATCTGTTTATCGTGTCAAGAGTAAATCTGCAGCAGACAAACTCTGATCCAACTCTCACTGGAGGCCAGCTGCGTCCAGGCGCAGATCTTGTAGACGCTCCCGGCGTTGCAGAAGAAGAAGAGACTGAAGCAGACGATGCTTCCCACGATCAGCAGCATGGAGATCCCCACGAAGAACATGGCCGTCTTGAAGGCCCCGGACGGGATGGAGCCGAAGTCCAGCGCGCTCCCTTTGCAGGTGAGCTCCGAGGTGAGCGCGTTCCCGATGCAGTAGTGAAACAGGCCGAAGTAGCCGGCCTGCGGCGTGTTCACGCTGTCCCCGATCCAGTAGGGCTGGATGAACACCACCACCATGATGACCGCGAAGGTGACGGTGAACACCTGCCACATGACGCCCATGGCCCGGGCGTTGCGCACGTAGTTGGTGTGGTAGATCTTGGCCGCTTCTTGAGCAGGAAGCATCCCGACGAGAGACAAAGTGACAAAGTGGTAAAAGTTATTTCCTTGTCTTCAGTTAAGTCTAATCCTTCCCCCCTCCCCCCCCCCCCCCCCCCCTTCAGATGACTCTCATGTGGTCTTAGGCGCCCAAGAAGCCTGTTGTCTTGCGTCAAGAGGATTCAAAACCACGGACAGCTCCCCGGTGCTGAACACCAGGAGGTTCTCTGACTCATCTGCCCTGCGGAGGCGACGAGTCCCCGTAAAAAAAAAAAAAAAAAACAGCGGACGGGCTGCAGTAGCAGTGGCTTTTATCCCCGAGCCTCATGTGGAGGCGATAGTTGTTCTCTTCCCCGGGGACGCTGTGGTCTTCACATAATGAATCATTAATGGCTAAAAGATCCGCTGAAGAGTGAGACTCGCATCCAGCACCACCAGCCGCCTTACACAGCTTTGTGATAATGAGGTTTATTTAAATAAAGGAAGGTGCAACTCAAACATAAATGCCACCATTTGCTTGGCGCTCTTGGTGCGCTGTGCCACCAAAAGCTAACTCCCATCTGTTCCCCAACAAGTTGTAAAACAACAAAACAAAACAAAAAAAAATGGATACAATACTATAATAAAATGAGACGGAAAACATAACGCCGTAAGTTGGTTTCTAATCACAATACACAAACACACACATGCAGTTAATGCGTACGTTCACGAAGAGTTTTAAACAATATTTTCCAAATAGGATTAAAATAGACTTATTAATGTTGGATGATTGGTTAATGTGGTTATTTAAATAGCCTAATATGGCAAGAGAGACTGTCCTTGCAGTCTGTAGCGTTTTGTTTTTAGTTGTTTTTTGTTGATTTGCAATTTTCAAACAAATTGCTCTCCACCTTAGGACTTTTCAGTCTTTGATAGATTTACTGGTAAATATCTGCGTCATCGTTATGTTGTAATAACTAGTT
>NW_015113324.1:0-16013 GCF_001443285.1 Poecilia latipinna | reverse complement strand
GATGGATGGATGGATGGATTGCTCTCCACCTTAGGACTTTTCAGTCTTTGATAGATTTACTGGTAAATATCTGCGTCATCGTTATGTTGTAATAACTAGTTTTGTTCATCTTTGTCTCTCGTTTTCCTCATGGATCCTCTGATAAAGAGTAGATCTTTCAGGGATGGTGGTTCCATGAATTGTGGCTGCAAAGCCTCCTTAAATAATAATAATAATAATAATGACTCCATCATAGATCAGCAACAATTAAAAAACACAAACAATTCTATGACATGTGTTCGCACTGGCCATGAGCTTGCTTATCTAATTTTAATTAGTAAGTTGTTTAAATTAAATTAAATAGCATTTTTATTTGCTGGCAATAGACGAGATAAGTTCCTACTTTTATCTCAGTTGGTCACTAGATGGAGCTAAACAACTGCTGCCTTCAAGTCTTCCCTTATTCTTTATTTTCTAGGGCCATTGTAAAGAATTGTAAACCAGACGTCTAAAACCGTGTTAATGCATGCTAGTCATTTAAAGTGGCGAAAAGTAGCCGATGAAACTCTCAACTCCTTATTTTTTCCCCCTCCTCAAAGTATGCGCCTGAGTATTTGAAATCACTATTTTAAATTCTGAAAGCTCTTTTGTTTCCTGTCATGTTAGAACGCGCGGTTTCTATCTACTGCTACAGTAATTCAACTGAAGCAATTTTAGAAGTGACAGCAAATCGATTTGCTTAGAAAACCAACAATGTCGTCATATAAAGCTTCTTGTCATGTAAGCTAGCTTAACATTTTCTGACGTGAACGTGAACAAGTATTTTTTTTTTTTCTGTAGTTTTCCAGTTCAGTTTCAAATCTTTGTTCTTAGTGTTTTGTTTTTCATGTTGCTGCACAAAGAGAGTACACAGGAATGTGTAGACTAAAGGGCATCTTTTCATAGTCCTAATCCTAACAGATTTATTGTTTTACAAGATTTCTAATCCTGTCACCGCCTAGAATTAAGTTATGTTTTTTTGTTCACCTTTAGCTTGGGTTAGTCATGCTTCTTTCAATGTACATACAAAAGGACTTATGAGTTATGATCATGCAATAGTTTCTCTTTCTGTCTGAATGTTGACACACCGACAGGGCACTGCACTCGAGCTTTATTAAGTGATCCAGGCCCTGGTGTGAGGCAGAGGCTGCTTATAATCAAGTTATCTGGAGGAGAAATCCAATTTTCTAATTCAGAATGGAGTGATATTTAATGTGTGTGTGTGTGTGTGTGTGTAGAGGTGGACATTGGAGGCTAGAGGGGGAGTGGATTTCGTGGGAGGTTTTTTTTGTGTGCAAATTTTTATTTGCATGCCCAAGATGGTGAATAGATGATATAAAATGTTACTCTGAGTTCACTTGACTGAACCTGTGAATTGTAATGAACCGTACTGAGAAAAAGAAAACAAACCTTCTCTGAGGCTGATCATTTATGGCAGACACACTCTTCCACATGTAGTAGCAGCTATGCAGGTCATTGCTTCTTGCAGAACGACTACAAGCAACATTTAGGCGCGCAGAGACGTCTCTGTTGGTTTTGCGAGTTTGGGACTAACTCTGCATTTTTATTGGCTGGCTTACTTTGAGGACATCAGAGAGTGAAAATGCTTTTCTGTCATTTTGCAAGGCGGTGTTGGCAGGTTTGCGCACGGACCAGCATGTAGTTCTAATATGCTTGGTCTCCATTATGCTCACTTGACAGAACAGCTGCAATAATACTGCAATGAAATTACACAAACACGGATTATAGTTGGGGGTAAATAAAAATGCACTCCACATTTTTCAATTTTCTTCCACTACTTTCTGCTGGTTGTGAACTACATCTATAAAGGAGACAGTCCCACTAATGTTTTAACAGTTAGTTGAGATTCTATTACAATTGAGCAACAGAAATAAATGTGTCTGCTCAATGATGAATAAATCCTAATTTCTCTTTAAAAAAAAAAATGTCAGTCAGGATAGTTTATTTTCAAAGTGACTGAGTGAATGCAAAAAGCTTATAGTTACCCTTGGACTCATAAACAGCCACACTCCACCGTCCTTCTTGTGTTGCACCACCGTCTCGGTCACTACCTCCCTGACTCCCCCCGCAGCGACCGACCACTGTGAGCCACCTTCACGCCTCCACCAGTCCGCCTCTTGCTCGCGGCCCATCAGGGAGAGTCGGAGACCGGAGAGAAATACTGCGGGTCATTAAGTTGCCCTGCAGGAAAGGACTCTGAAATGTAGGTCCACTTTGTGGTGGACTCATCTCTGATCAGTCACAACCAATAAATCCCCGCCTCCTGCCCCCACCCTCTCTCTTTTTGGACTGGTAATCTGCTCAGGGATGCGTAAGTGATCTGCAGCCAGAACCTTCCACGTGTCTTTACATTACATCACTGCTTTCACACTGCTCTACAGATACTTCCACAGATTTACATTCTAATTATGCCGCTCTGCAGCTCCAAATATGCAGGATTTCTGTTCAGTTCTTCTGCAGATGCTGCTGTTTAGCTCCGCTCCGTTTCAGCACTAACTGGGTTCAGAAATGTCTTGTACAGCTGTTCGCTCTGTCATGGTACGATGCATAAATGCGGTGCTCTTTGTCTTTTGCAGCTATTACAGCTGCAGATTAGTCGTGGAATGGAATGTCTCTACCATCTTTTCATTTATCAGTGTCAGAGTATTTGAAAGCACACACATTTTTTAAGTTTTATTTGTACAAGTCCTCCCCTTGTGCGGTTGTTTTTTTTTTTTTTTTTTTTGATAGTCTTCTTCATGTTGAATAAAGATCTCAATCGTCTTGAAGAGCTTTATTACAAAGTAAAATATCGGATTGTTTTTGACTTGAAACATTTGCTTTTTGTTGTGCTGCTGGACGATAACCAGACTGTAAAATGGTAAATAAAAAGAAGCATGACCAGGAGGATGAAAAATATTTACAAACTCAAGCAGGCTGTTCATTGGCTGATCTAACAGCTTCTGTTAATTGCATCGCAAATTTCTTTACATATGTATTATGCAAATATTTCTGAACAGTGGTCAAAGATGATGTTTTCTCCCACCTTTCAATGGTTTGGAAGGAGATTTGACTTTTGAAGACAGTTATTCTTCTTCGGGTCCATCTTTTGCGCATGCCATCTTATTGAACTGCAGTCAGCATCAGCAGAGGCCTTAATTTGTATTGAGGTTGAGAACCTTCCTCAATCAGTTGGAGCTTCCAGCTCAGCACAGGAGATTTTTTTTTCTTTCTGGTCCCATAGTCCTCTGGACTTTTAAAAGGGCTGTCTTACTGTGGGCAACCTTGGCAGTAAAGGCACCTTTGCTCATGCAGCCTGACAATCCTGTCAGGTTCAGCGACAAAGGCCCTTTTTTTCCTTTGGTACCAGGGAGTCATGAGAGGGTGAATGCCTGACAGGAAATGACATGAAAGGCAGACTATTGTGCAGACTTGGACTTTAAAGTTCTCGTGTTTCTGAAACCTTTGATTTTAAATGAACAATAATTTGACAACTGTGTTTTGTTTCTTACACCCGTTTCTTGTTGGTAATAATCCACTGCAGCCACTTTAGTGTTTTTTTTTTTAGTAAAAAGCTTTTTTTTTTTTTTTTTTTTTTTTAGGGTAATCCCTGATTAGAACCAAACAAGCTGGATTCGCTCTGTGGCCTGGATTCGTTCCACTAACAATTGTGCAAATATCAGGTATACCCCTCACCATAAGTCTTAAAGTTTTATGTTAACAGAGAATTTTTTTTTTTCCCCTTTGAGATAATGTATGCTAGGAAGATTTCATCAGAATCCGCTGATCAGGATGAATAATGTGGAAGTGGTTTCTGCACGACTATTTTCACTGAAAGCCTTTCATTTTAATAAATCAGTTTTTTTTTTCATTTTTCATTTTTTTTTTTTTAAGCAGTCAGTACATCTCACGAAAAATAAGTTCAGACCCCCTCCCAACCCTACACCAACACTTCAAATTTGTAGCAAGTAATTTCAAAATAAACTTGATCCAGTGTGTTCCCTAGAAGCAAATACTGGATTTTCTTAATTGTAAAACATCTGCATTAATCAAGAAACACCATAGCTTTGTAAAATAATAATAATAATAATAATAATAATAATAATAATAATAATAATCACACATTTCAGTGATACTGCAGTGCTGAACTCACTTTTAAATACTTCTGGTCCATCTTTCAGACTTCTCTAAATTTGAGATCCCTGTACAATGGCGTTGGAAAGGAATTAGAGCTATTGTGAATTCGTGAAATACCCACTAAAGGCTTTCTCGTGTTTGAAAGATGTGAGAGTAGAGTTGTGCAGGATGATGGGACAAAATGCAACACTGCCAAGCTCTTAGCAGCAGGCTGTTCTATTTCACACCACTGCAGCTGACACGGATAAATCTGAAACACTGTTCCTCTGTTGCACACATGCATGAAACACAGCCAGTTTCAAACATCCATGAATGCTTAATGACACTCGGCCAAGTACTCGAATTGTTCAGAGCAAAAAAAATAAAAATAAAAATAAAAAATGGAGGCAAACATTTTTATTTCTATTTCAGCAATTCACCTCTTCTTATTCCAGCCAGCAAGTCTACGAAATACAAAGCTTTGAAAAAGTACTTCTATCGTTCGTGTTTTGTCAAACAGCTACAAACTTCAATTCACTTAACTGGGTTAGACCAGGTGTCTTCAAGGGCCGGTGTCCTGAGATTTTCAGACATGTCTCTGCTTCGACACACTTGTGTCGAATAATGAGCTGATTCGCAGGACTCTGCAGAACTTGACCGCCAACTCAGAAGGTGATTTAGCCATTCGACTCGGGTGCGTTGGACCAGAGACGCATCTAAAAGTTGCAGGACACCAACCATTGGAGTTGAAGACCCACGATGCATAGACCAGCACAGAGTAGTGCAAACTTGTTAAGAGGAAGTCAGACTCTGATGCATCTAAATATACACACCACAGTACTCCAAACTGGTCAGAGTTTGAGCTGTGAGGAAGTTTAAAGCAGGGTTAAGTTGTTAAAACCTGAACATCTCAGCAAAACAATGTTCAGCCCATCGTCTGAAAATACACGGGGCAACTCCACACCTACTATGACTTGGCCGTCTGCCTGAATGGACAGACTCGGGAAGGATGTCGTATTTGCTAGTGCTGTCTGCAGATTCTCTCTCTCTTTGTGTGTGTGTGTGTGTGTGTGTGTGTGTGTGTGTGTGTGTGTGTGTGCTTGTTTATGTTATCTATTTAGGACCTTCTCTGGTATATTCACACTGACCTTCTCAAGACTGATGGGAACTTTGGGGGCCAAAGTATGACCCCCTGTTTTTGTGCTGTGGGTTAGAATTAGGGGCATGGTGAAAATGAAGTTAAGGGATAATAAGGCATTGGTAATGGTTAGAGGTTAGGTTTAGGACTAAGGTGTCGATAGAGTTTTGGTTAAGGTCAGTGCTAGAAATACATTGGTAATGATTATGTCCAGGGTAAGTGTAAGGGTTAGGCTGTAGAAATGAATGAAAAATGAATGGAAGTCAAACATCCCAGTTTTAGCTGAAACGCCTACACAAACCTATTTAATGAGATTTTTCTCCTTTAGCTCCAATAAAGGATTAATGAAAACTGCACCAAGCCGATGTATTTCACCCTTTAATGTGTCATAATCAAAATGATACATTCATTTAAGGTTTAAAAATACCCTAAAACAAACAAAAAAACTGCAGTACAGAACACACGCATGACTCATCTTTGTTTTCAGAAGGCAGGATCTGGTGGATATTCTCCAAAAAGCAGACTGCTCGCATTGAATTCATGTTTCTGTAGGAAGCAAAGCATTTAACCGGAGCCGAAGAAATAAACCGCTAAACCTCGCTGATGCAACCTAAGGGCAACTGGGATTACTTTATTTCAGCGCCTCCGATGGTATTATGTTGCTGGTAATTTAACTGTATGTATCTGTAAATAACAGGATTATGTGTTGGTCTTACAGATGCCAAGTTAGACCATTTCAGGGTTTTCTAACCCACGTGTTGTACGCACATGAAATATGCTGTTTATGTTATCAAAATGCTGAAGATTTTTTTTTTTTTAAGGTAGATCTCACATGATGAATCACATACTGCAGAAATGCATGAAGAGGAACGCTGAAGAAAACAGGGTAGCGTAATTACATAACGGTTCACAGAGTGTGAAAGTCTATGATGTGCATAAATGTGTGTTCGTTTAGGTGCGACGCCTTTTGATTTGTGTGCCGTCGTTCCAGTTGTGGTGGCTGCAATTGTTCCCCTGTGGATCTGGCAGGATTGCAGTTTTATCCTTATAACTGGTTGCTAATCTTGTGTGGAATCCAGCACAGCTGCCTGTGCAGCACTAATATTGCCACCTGGTCCCTGGCACACCAACACACAAGCGCTGTAAGCTCCTCTTTAGCTACACAAAATGCGTTTATAGTTCATGCTAGCGCTCACACACGCTGTATTTTTGTCATGAAAAGTGACTTTTCAGCCCATTTTCTGAATCCAGTGAGCCTGCTGCTGTGATCAGGAAGCAGACGATGGTGCCAACTCCTCACTGCTCAGCCCACGGATCAGCATGATGTTGTGAAATAGCCCAGAGAAAGTATTGCGCTGCAAGCTGTTGGTGAATTATGATTATTTCCTCTGGGGAATCAAGGCTTTTGATGGACTCCAAGGACTAAGATTGAAAAGATACGAGTTCCTCACAAGTTGGAGCATTGCTATCAGTGTAATGAAGTGTGGTACTGTACATTAATTTTACATACATGGCTGGCTCATGGTATTGGCAACCTAAGCTGCTGCTGCTGCACATATTTTAAAGATTCTTTGAAATTGAAATTTACTACAGATGAACTTGTTGCAAGCTCCTCTTGTAACAAGTACATATAAATGTCAATAAAAAAAGATATATAGTATACAAAACAGATTCGTCTTAACCCCTTCTTCCCTAGTAAAACTGACCTAATTCCGAAATGCATTTACTGCTATTTAGTAATTTACTAATTTTCGTGTTGAGGAAAACATTCTGTGATTTGGCACATTTGGAAACTGGGTCTATAGGGACATTAAGATCACAGCACACAGTCAAACTTTGAGGATTTAAAAGGGAATATAGGCCTAGATTTGGTGACGTTGGCTGTGATCACAGATGTAATCGGTCTATTTAGAGCCCAATTCCATCTTCAACCTGCTCGATTTGCATGCATTATTCAATTTAGTAAGAGGGGAACATACAACAGATCAGAATGTTAAAAAAACCGCTGAAAAAATTCACATTATGAAATTGTTTGACGCAACAAAGAGAAAATGCTCCAATTTCCCCTTTTGAATAAATGTTAGTCAGGAGAAGGAAGAGTGTTTCGTGCGACTTCCCTTAAATGCACCCAGCCAGGCTTTCCGTTCAGCTTGCACATAATGGGCTTTTACAAGTTTTGGCCTTTGACCCCAAGGTGCTCACACCGATAGCCCCTCCTCACCATCACGATCATTTTATTGCAGGTTCATGGGCTTCAGATGTCGCCGCTGCAGCAGAGAGGGTTCAGAAAGGCCCGCTGATCTTTACAGCAGACAGTGGGTGTGTTTGGTGGGCGGGACCAACACGTGATTGCCGCCTGCGGATAGGTGTGTACTTTTAAAAGAAGGCGGGACTAATAAAGCCTGTGGCTTTATGTCATATCAATCAAACGCAATTATGCTGCTTTCACTGACTTTTGTATTATTTAATGCTGCTATAGGAAGTAGTACTTCCTATACTACTGCTAGCAGTAGTAGTATAACAACGTTGCGTTGTTAGGACAACGCAATGTATAAATTGCAAAAGTTCATGAGGGCAGTATAAATCTTAGTAGTTTTTCTTTTTGCTTTAGTTTTCAGATGACCTGTAGTGATTTAGATTATTTATTTCCAATTTAACCTTATTAAAATTAAACAAAGCTTTAGTTTTATTGTTCTTTTAATTTGATACCCATATGTTATGTTTAATTATGTATATGTTATTGTTTGCTTGTTTAACTTTTATCTGGAGTAAATTCCTTCGTGTTCCCTTGATTGATTGATTGATATTTACTGGATTACTTTCATGACTATGGTAGGATATAAATACATATACAATATATACTTAACTTCATTTAACTTTGCTAGAAGTACTTTAAATTTTACTAAACCAGCTAAAAAACAGTGCATCAAACCTAATAGATTAGCAAGATAAAAGTATGAGAACATTTTTATGTACTTTATGTTGGCCAACTGCAGTATTTGCATTATTTTTCATTTCTTTTAATCGTAATAAAATCAGAATGAATTTTTATTTGTGATAGATTTCTTTGTTCTGCAGTTTGCTGCAGAGCTTAGAGTTTGTCCGAGGCACAAAAACCCAAACAAAAGCTGAACTGCTAATCATGTCAGAACTAACAGTGAGCAAGTGGTTTTATATATATTAGGATAACCAGGCTTTCTGAGTAACCTTTTTTGCCATTGACTATGTTAGCATACTGGGTATTATGTTCCACCTTTTCTACCTAGTAAAACCTATTTAACGTAAGTATAAACAAAGTGCTGCAGTAAAGATTTGGTGCATAACGAATAAATGGATGAACACAACTATAATGTGTGGTGACTGAGGTTGCTTTTTAGGGCCCCAAAGAGCCCTGGACTTGTCCTGGCAGAGGGGGTATAACCACATATGTTTTGCATTAGTTTTATAACGGGACACGTAGTGCAGCTAAGCAGCTTATAGTGTCTTCATAAAACAATCCGGCTGATGAAAGATGGCCATTAGCTCACCGTATTCGATTTATGTATTTTAAAACCATGTTCAAGTGAAACCAAATATAAGTATTTGAATGGAATGATTTGGGAGCGACGACTCTACATTTCCGACGGCCCGTGAACGCGGCAACCCCCCCCCCCCAACCCCACCCCTCGTGCACTGTGTGAGCGCTCATTCAGCTTGATCGCCCAGAGAGAAGCGCTGTGGTTGCAGAGAAGTGCACATATGCTTCGCTTACAGGCAGTTTAAACAGGATGTAGCGACTGAGACAGACCACGGAAAGAGAGAGGCAGACGCAGAAGAGAAGAGCGGCTCGAACTGGGTGATGTGACAAACAGCAGACAGATAGAAATGACCGCCTCAGCTGAGGAGAGGAAGACGACAAGAGGGGTCGCGGTGAGGAGGCACCGAGCCGCCGCTGGCAGGTCTTGACGGCTGCTCCCGGTGACCTGAGAGAGCCGAGCTGTAAGCAGCAGGACGCTACCCACGCTGAAAAACACAGCACGGCCGGAACTGTCCACGACAACCTTGAGAGCGACCATGGCGAGCCAGAGCGATTGCTGTGTGAAGGTTGCGTTGAGGTAAGCCTCCGACGTCTGTCCGCTGCTGGAAATCTGCCGACTTTGGCAGACCACATTGTGTCTGTACCCGCAGGCGGGTCAGTCAGATCAGACGCATCCTTTGGTATCATTTTCATCACAAAACGCGCCTGGATGTCACAGCTCGGTGCTTGATCACCCACACACCCGCATGTTGTTTTGCAACATATGGGTGGTGCTCCTCACTTTATTGATGAGGGAAAACGTGTCTGTGCCATGCGATCTTTGTATGGCTGATTTCATGATGCAGGGCTGGGAGTTTCCTTTCATCACCGGTCTGCTTACAGTGGAAGCTGAATGTTGCATTCAGGTTTTAAGGCTGGGTGAGGTGACAAGAAAGGACAGCTGCAGCCAGGTGCAGGGATGGGGAGGACAATGGGGGTTTCTATTCACGCCGGTATTAGTTTAATCATCTCAACAGACCTCTCCCTGCATTGCCACCTTGCATCTAGTCAGCTCTGAACATGTGCATGGCAAAGTGTCTAACAAAGCAGTGGCCTTCACTTTCTTATTGTTCCTGACATAAGCACAAAGAAATGCCCCCCCATTCCTGGACCTGTATCGCATCCCTCAGTGTTGGAAAAAGCATGTACAAAAGCTCCACTCAAAGCTCCCCTGGATTTGCATGGGGAAAAATAGATGTTTAGCTATGTGCTAAAAATAACTGCAAATTCAAAGATGCTTGTACAAATGTGCTTTTATGTTTTAGCGCTTTTAGGATTGAAGCATCTGAAATTGGCAGGCAGGACCTAATTCTGGCTTTGTGTGTATTTCGAAGTCATGCTCTAAAATAAAGCAAGCAAAACAACAACAACAACAACAAAAAAAAAACAATCATGCATAAGTGAAGCAGTAATGTGACATATCCCCACACATCTTTTTTATCTTAGAACTTTTAAAACTTTGTAATATTAGCTTTGCTTTCTTGAGTGAAAACTCGCTACATCATTCCTGCATTTTCTTGGTGTGTGTCCTATAAGTGTGTGTCCATTAGGCACCAATGTCCTTGATTTGATCAAGCCAGTGGTGTTACACGATTCAAAGTCTTGTCCATCACGATACTCTGAATTGTCCCTTTGCCCCCCCACCCCCCAATGTATCCGAGTAGTTACCACCAATCAGTGCATGCTCAGAGGAAGCAATCAATAAGCTTCAAGGCTTACCCAGAATTCTTCTTTCCTTCATTTGGGGAGAGCATGAGACACTCTTAGGTGCATTTCTGCTGCTTATTGATACTTTGACACCAACCAGAAGGAATCCAATATACAGATGGCTGGAGGCTTCAGACACTGCATGGACCGTGGTGGTTGTCAAGGGTCTGCAGATGTTATTAGAGTGTATGTTTTATAATTCACTTTTGGACTCCCTTCTTTGATATGCCTCATCCATTGGCCAAGGACACCTTCCTCGTTTGATAGTTTGATCAGATGTGGATGACTTTGGCTCCTTATAGGGGACATCCTAGCATAAGGGCCTGTCAAACAAAGCTGATTCAAATGACTATTGCCCTTCCAGGTCAGCTAATGGTTTGATTCAGCTTTTCATAGTAATGCGATGAATAAGTGACCCAACTGAATCATGCCTCATTGGACATTGGCGGCTCTTACTGTTTGCCATGTTCCCAGAGTTTCCTCGTGCCACTTGGAGGAGGTCAGCCATAAATTGTGAATTTTAACAGATCGTCATCAAGGACCCCATTTGAGGTTCACGGATTAAACTTGAGAATGGGAGATGACTGTGATTCCGTAGGATTGCTTGTTACAGCTGAGACTTAAAACAAATGGCTCCCATTCCCCAGGGGTATGTTTCAGCCGCTAAGTGTCTCTCTTTCAGCGTGTTCACACCGCCAGCTGCAACAGGAAGTAGAGTAGATTGTGCTTAAAAAGACTCCAAAGAGAAACTGTATAAACCACCAGTGGCTGCTTCACAACAGGTCTTATCGAACAAGGGATGGATCGATCAGAGTTGATGCAGATCTGTATTTAAGACCTTTGCAAGCTAAAGACAAGACCAAATCAATTCAGAGCGCTGCAGAAACCGCAGCAAACCGTTAAATCTGTTTAATTAATGTTCTCCTCAAGACTTTTTTCAAATTACACGACTGGTTTCGTTTTCAAGCTTTTCATCATGTGTGATCATGTATTTATACACCCAGTGAGTGGCACACAAAGTGTCTGCGTATTTAACAGGAAATGGGAAACAGGCAAATAAACACACGTAAAAGGATAACTTCCTGCCGCATTTTCCCCCCATATCCGCTTAACAACCTCCCGAGCTTCTTTTTCTTCCCAGAGAAAGTCGCCTGCCGATAAGAGGGGGCTGCTGTTTAATTGCTCCCATGTTGTGTTGCCCGTAGGCTCACTAGTTTCACCGTTTTGCTTTTAAGTTTGCGTGCTGATGTGCAAGCATGCATTCGGGGGTCAGTCAGGTCTTCGTGAGGCTTAAGGAGCACTGCGACTGAAGTTGCCAGCGCCCGCTTCCTCAGTGTCTGCTCTGCTTTCCCTAAACAATGTCCCTGTATCCAGTGACATGGCCTACAATCCTGCATTCAGACCTGACTGCCTGAGGGACGGATTATTCACACTGCATCTGCAGTGCTGTCAAGTTGGGCTCGACCCCACGCACCTAATGGAACAGTTACTTTTTAAAAATATATCCTATGAAGAGGTGAACCCTTTTTGGTTATATACTCCATGTACGGAGTGAAATATCTCAGGTTAATTTTGATAATTATAGCAGTTTCATGGGTTACGTTTGCACAAGACCGCTGTATGGAAAACTGCCTGTACTTTTGGATGGTTTCAACAAGCGTTGATGTCAGAGACTGCGATTGCTGGAGACGTATAAACAAACATCAAATGTTATGGTTTCACTCAAAAGCGGTTCTATTTAAACGGGCCCCAGAAAACCCAGACAGAGACGTATCCATGATATAGGTTACAAATCAACAGAAATAAACTTTTGAAATGTGTCACTTTGTGTTGAATAATTGAAGTAAATTACCTTCTCAATTATATTTTAATTAATAGAGATATACACTGTATGCATAAGCTAACTATTGGTGCACCAAGGTTTAAACGAACAGTTTCAAAATCCCTAAATCTTTAGTTGCATCTTTCCGTTGGTTTGAAGTTGTTTGTTTTTGACACAAAACTGTTCCCTCACTCCCACTTGTGGCTACCTACTGCTGGTTAGCTGGCTGAAAAAAGGCGGCTGCACTTTTCCATCACTCGCACAAAAAAAAATTGTGTCGAAATAGTTATTACTGAAAGAAACACAGCCATGGTATGAAACCTAAAGAAGTGCCACCCTTCACTTTTTCTTTTAGTGAAGTAGCTGTTTTAAAATTATAGTAGGCAAGTTTCATAAGGCGCGCCAATTCTAGCAGCTACAGGTTGGCTACCTGAGCAGATATCCTGACTAATTAATCAGCTAATGTGAAGCTGTTAATCTTAGAGGGGTTCTGTGTAGGAAAAATGGTGGACATTATAAGTTCATGTTGTATATTTTTTGTTTTAAAACTTTGTGTAAATACCATGCTATTAAAACCATGGCAGTTTTATTTCAGGTCATCATGCTGTGGGGAATCTCATATTGGCCCAAGTCTAAATGTGACTCCTCCGCTTGGTGAACTTTGCATCTTTATGGGCCTGCAGTCTTTTCCTAAACTACCTCACTCTGAAGCACAGGGCCTGAAAGGGTAAAGAGATTAATTTGCAAACACAAGGTTTTATTCACACACACACACAGAGTATCACTTTATGTTGAGTGCTTTGAAAGGTTTGCATTAGAACTGACCCCGAGTGGTTTTGTGCACCGCTATGAAAGCCAATAATTCATCTGTGTGGATGCGGGGTGGAACCTGACTTGAGAGTTATGAACTCCGTGTGAAATTCCTCCTGCATATTGATCTAGCCCACCATTCCTCCAATTAGACCAGCGAGTGAGTCGTCTCCTGCAGAACTGCTCTGTCAGCCTATGGCACTCCTTGTAAACAGACACAAAGACAAATCTGTTTAATGCGGCGTTTGAACTCGTGGCCTCTCCGAGATGTTCTCACCTTAACACACTTCCTCCTTAAGGCTGTCCTGCTGGTTCAATTTGCAGCCATTGCTCAAGGAATTACCAAATAGTGAACCTCTGTGTGCTTCCCGCCATTGTGGTTTTCGGGGGGAGGGGGGGGGTGCGACGGGGATGACTGTAATGAGGCGAAATAAAAAGGAAAACTGCAAAACGGAGCATAAAATATTCAGTGTTCCTTATTAGCCTACAGATGGATGACAAGCGTTTATGACGCAGAGCGTTTTTAGCTAAAGGCAGGAGGGGAGCTCAGCTGATGAGGTGATGATCAATCAGTCTGGAACCATTCAGACAGAGAAGGCTCTCATAAATCCATTACTGCTCCGGTGCCTGCGAAACAAAACAAGAGCAGCAGAATACAACTGCGGAAGTGACCCCTCTCACAGCTGATACACAAAGGCTTTTAATGGGACAACAGAAAAGGTGGTGTTGGACATTTGTCCTGTGTAGGCTATCAGTCTCGCCTGTTTCCTGTGTGTGTTAATAGTTTGCCACACATGCACTGTCTGGGTTACTTGCCTCCCATGGGGATCACTTCTGAAAGGCAGGGTTTTGGTGGGAAAAAGTCAAGGATACCAGGCTTGCCTTGCTGGAGTTACTGGTCATAGGGTTTGGCTGCTGCAGTTTAATCTCCTCATCAAAGCATTCGTACACTTACGGCCTTGATAGTTCCCCGCGCTCCCCACCTTGCAACTGGCTTGACACCAAGTGACAAAAGTAAAAGCGTAGTTTGACGGGAGTCGCTGCTGAAACAGTTGATCACTGATATTTGAACTCCATGGAGGGAAGAGGAGCAGGAAATGTAGCTGAGCACACGCCCAAGTGTACCATCCACAGCTGTGCATCACTTCCTCCTTACCCACTGGTGGTCATGTGCTTTTCTTTTTTTTTCTTTTTTCTCTTGTATTGCAGATTATTATTTGGTATTCTTATGTGATTGCAGAAAGAAACAGAGAATGAGTGCGAAGATAAAGTGAGCTTCAAAACAGGATTTCATAAACATCCATGTATTGGGGCACTCATGGTCACTGATTTTTAGTGAAGGTCCTCTTTGTATCGCTAAACCTGGGGAGACGGGTGTTAAAGGTTACAATGCGGTTATCAAGCTGCATTTTTATTGTTTTTTGTTCTTTGGGCTTTTAAGAGCATAAATAATTACTTTTTCAAATTGTATACATGGATGTAAATGTATTTAAAAAAAAGGTTTGAACTTATCACAAGGCAACCAGTTGTTGAGAAGGAATCGCAATAAGTGTGTCGCATCAAACTTTATAGTTTCATACCATCCAGCTCAAATTTGTGAGCATTTTCAGGTAGATGTTCTAATTTCTGTTCTGACTGGTGTCGGTTCACTCATGTGCTTGGGCAGTACTTCCTTTTCTCCCAACCGTTGTAGTGGTTTTTTTAAGTGCTGTGTGTCAGTAAATGGAAGCAGCTGAAAGTCACATTTTCCCCCACATAATCATCCTTTTACTTGCAGCATTGGTGTCAAAATGTAATTTTAAGGACACCTCGTCATGACAAGTAAACTCTTTAAGTCTGTTTACTGCTAATTTCCTCACAGGGTCATGTCATTTTGTCTTGAAAAGCCACTAATCAAAAATATTGCTTTACGGTATGCTGTTCACCAGGCTCATGAAACTCAGCTACTTAAACTAGATCTAGGTCTTTAGGGAAAGTAACTGTGCTCACTCTATCATTTTTTCCTGTTTCTCTTTAACGACCAGGAAACTGTTAAACAAATTCCCCTTTGAAAAAGTTCAGTTTGCCAAGATATCGGTAAAGGTGCTTAGAGCAATCTGCAGGTGTGCTATAACATTTAGTGAGGACTTAGTTTTAGAGAAGGATGACTCATAAGACATTTTTGTGTCAGAACAGCATGTCTAAAGTAATATTGCAAACGGTGGAAAGATGTATTTATATTCAACCTTTTAAGATTTTAGATTTCCTGACCATAGAATACAATTAAATTTGCAGTGAGTGTTTTTTTTTTTTTTATGTCATTTGGATTTGTCGGTGAATATTATAAGGGAGCTAGAACACATGTGTGTATTGGAAACAGTCAACTTTTGCATGCTTTTGCTCCAAATGTTTAAGTTGCGTCAGCAATCTTTTGATGAACTTCTCCTGATTCAGTGCATGGGTACTCCCAAATGGTGTGCTGCTGTTGCAGAATGACTTCCTGTAAGGCCGTTGCTGAACTATCCACACTTCCTGTTCGCTTCCTGCTTTGTGAGCCATTGCCGTTGTTGACACGATTCAGTATGTGACTCTTGAGGTGAAACAAACTGGAGAACGAGCCTCGGTCCTTCACTGGACTGAAACTGGGCAGTATGCATTCCGAGTGCGACTCGCGAGCTACTTCATTTTATTTTAAAACTCCTCTTGTGCATGCCTTGTTTACACAGTCTGGGAAAATAACGTGTGAAACTGTAACGAAAATAATAAATTTTTTTGCTGAGCCCCTCTTATTTAGAACCTGAACATTTAAACACAGACACAATCACTCGGATTTGTATTTATTTGAATGCACTCATTTGAATTTAGAA
>NW_015113323.1:246508-282683 GCF_001443285.1 Poecilia latipinna | reverse complement strand
CGCATAGAGTTTTGCATTCTTTTCCAAATTGAAAGCTTTGGCTTTTTCCTTTTATCATCCTGCATGTTGTCCAAATTCTCCTGGATGGATCCTGCAGCGAAGTCTGTCATTTCGATATACAGGGGACAAGTTGATGAGGTTTCTTCTGAGAAATCCTCCTCAGAAGAAACCTCTTGATGTAAAACTTCAACATGGTCAGGTTGGCTCTCTTTCTCCTCCTCTTGAAAATCTATGAACTCTTGTGGTGGTTTTTGTTCGAGATCTTCCTTCTCATCTGTCAGAAAGTTGGCAAGGTCTAGATCGTCATTTGCTTTTTCCAAATTAATATTTCTCTCACAACTTACTTGCTGAAAGTTTTCTACTTCTTGTTTCAGTGCAGCAATGTCGGTTTCATATCTACAATGCAGCACCTGGTATAAATCTTTCATCTTCTCTAACTCAGTCTGCGCATCCCTTTCCTTCTCTTGCAGTAATGCTATCTCTTTTGCCGTGTTTTCTCGGAGGGTGGCATTTATGGCTTTCATATTCTTGAGAAGCACCACGTTCTCCAAGTGTTCTTTTGTCTCCTGAATTATCTTTGTCTGAAGCTTTTCCACCTTCTGTATAAGTGAAGAATGGCTTGTTTCATATTGGCCCATATTAGATTTTAAATCTTTTGCGATCTTGTTGAATTTCTGATGCAGAGTCTGGACCTCTTTTGACATTGCTTCATATCTCAATTTGTAGATTTGTTCAAGGTCATCTCTCTTTGCTCTATCTGAATTGGCTTTTCTTTCACGCTTTAGCTCTTTCTCATATGTTTCCACTTGGGCTTCAAGACCAGAAACATCTCTTTCATACTTCTGACCGAGTTCTTCATATGAATGTTTCACCTGGTCCAATTCTGCCTGTAAACTTTTTTCACTGCTTTGCAGAAACGTGAACTCTTTAGTTATTGATTCATAGATAAAGTCTCGATCTTCTCTCAGATTGTTGATTTCCTCAAGGTCTTTCTTTGCTCTATCTGAACTGGCTTCTCTTTCACGCTCTAGCTCTTTCTCATATGTTTCCACTTGGGCTTTAAGACCAGAAACATCTCTTTCATACTTCTGATCGAGTTCTTCATATGAACTTTTCACCTGGTCCAACTCCACCTGCAAATTGTGTTCACTGATTTGCAGAAATGTGAACTCTTTTGTCATTGATTCATAGATAAAGTCTCGATCTTCTCTCAGTTTGTTGATTTCCTCTAGGTCTTTGTTTGCTCTATCTGAACTGGCTTCTCTTTCACGCTCTAGCTCTTTGTCATACGTTTCCACTTGGGCTTTAAGACCAGAAACATCTTTTTCATACTTCTGATTGAGTTCTTCGTATGAACGTTTCACCTGGTCCAATTCTGCCTGTAAACTTTTTTCGCTACTTTGCAGAAACGCAATCTCTTCTGACATCTTTTGAAACATATTGTCCTTTTCAGCTCTTAGATTCTCAAGGACCAGTTGTACCTCACTAACCCTCACTTCATAAATCTTTTGCATCTCGGCCTCCTGCCTCACCAGAGCAACGTCGGATTCATACTTGGAGCAAAGCTCCTCGTGGGAAGTCTGGAGTTTGTCCAGTTCTTCTTGAAGGGTTTTGCTTTTTTCTTTCTCAGCCTGGATTTCTGATGTAAATGCTTCCTGGCTGAGGAGGTGGGCCATCTTTAATTCTACAAAGTCTTGTTGGAGCATCTTCTTGTTCTTATATTTCATATCGTTGTGAACCTTGGAAGCGAGGCTCGCAGCATTAATAACTGCTGGATCACAAAGCTTCTCTATTCTCTCGAGTTCCCTCTTTGTCTCTTTGCCCTTGTTGATGAACACTTCTTTAAGAGCTTTCTGTCTTTTTAACTGGAGTTTTGTTTCTTCCAGCTCTGCTTCCAGCTGGGCCAGTCTTTGATTGTCTTCAAACCTGTGGGCTCTCTCCATTTCTAAAAGAGAGCCCATCCTTTGGATTTCCTCGTGCAAAACATTCGGGTGCACAGGAGGGAACCCGCCTTGGACATTTCGATGGATGCCCCTTCTCACCTGGGGTCCCATCATTCCATTGTGGCTTCTCGGGTTTTGATAAGACATTTTCCCTCAATACGTTCTCCAAAATCTATCGATTTCTAAATTACCTGAACGGTCGTTTTGAAAAAGCTTTGCTAATGTCTGAACTAGTCAGTGATACAGCAATGAAAAATATGCAGAATTCTGTTCTATATGTATAGGTTATGACATCACACAGACTGCCTCACTAGTGACATCACAGACTCTTCTTTTGCTGGTGGTGTTACATCATCCCACCAGCAAATGGCATACTTTTTATTCTTGTTTATATTCAAAATAGTCTGATTCACTTGGATTTTGTCCCATATATGATAATTTCTTTTGAACTTTTTTCAGTATCTATACATAAGAAAGTAAATTTTGCTTGTTTAGTCAAACATTTATTTTCTTGTTCTTGTGTCAGCAAACATTGGAACATTGATGTGGGAACAGGTAACGGTTTGCTAAGTTAATGCCATAAATATAAATATAAAATCATTCAATTAAATGAAAATGACATGAACTAATTAAAGTAACAAACCAACTAAATTGTGGGCAGAGCACAAATAAAGTTGTAAGATTTACCCATGAGAAAACCCGGGATCTCAAACCCATCCCACCATGCTTGACCACCACAAACACAAAGTGTGCCACAGTAAATGTCAAGGCTATGTCATTTTCAGATCTATGCAAACGCATGGTTTTTGTTTGTCATTGTAAACTAAATCTATGAAAAAAACAATCATTATTTTGTGTAACGGGGAGGATCTAAATATGAGGCAATCCTGGATGGTAGATGAAGACGAACCAAGATCAGCTGATTTAAAGGTTACACAGACTGACCAGCTGGTGGCGGTAGTGTACCAACTTGCTGTTTGGGAAGAAAAGACTATGGTGAAGAAGAATACCTGCAAAGACGGATGGAAAGTTCTGCTGTTGTGTTTAGAGCTTCCGTCAACACTTTGTCACCGTTAAATCTCCACTCAGATTACACATCGCTTTGACTCCCCACACCGTTTCACACGCTAAAGGTTGGCGTCCTGCTCTGACTTGAACCAGCTGTTTTAATGCGCTCTGCCTCTGTTCATGTCTGAGCGCTGCAGTTTCTATCAAGGTTAACTAGCTACAACTATATCGTGCATTTATAAAACTAGATATAATACCCTTTGTTTTTGTGCTTATGAATCTATTTATTAGCCTTTCTAACTGTTCTGAAATTGATTTTTTGTTTGTTTTTTATTTCCTTCACACAAGCAGTTTACGTCAGCTGTTAGCAAGGCATTTACGCTGTTCCGCAAAACGGCGACAGCAAAAGCTGAAAGAAAACACCAGTCCGTTGGTTGTTCAACAACAGTTCAATACATTTTTGGAAAATTGTATCTCCTGTTAAAATTAACAACATTCAACCCATAAAAACTAACAAGAACTAGCAAACACTTTCTAAAAACTAAATAAAATTGAGTTGGACAAACAAAAAGTCACAACGAAATAAAGTTTCAACCAAGGTTAATGTAGTTGGCTAGAACGAACGGAATAATTAAAACTGAAAATGAGAAGACATTTTCGTCATCTGAAACGAATAAAAATGGTAGTTAATGGGGAAAAACTATAACCTTCCTATCTTTTTTCCTTTCTTACATCCTTCCTTTTCCTTCCTTCCTTCTTTTCTTTGTTCCTCCCTTCCTTCCTATCCTAGTTCTATATTTTCATTCTTTGTTTCCTAGTTAAACATCTCCTTCCTTCCTTCCTTACCTCCTTCATTTCCTAGTTACTTGCTTCCTTCCTTCCTCCTTTCCCAGGTATACATCTTTCCTTTTGTTTCTTCCTTTCCTACCATTTTTACATGTTTCGTATTTAAAACGTCTCTTTTTTAAAAACATTTCTGACATAAATTCAACATTAGTTTCTTATATTTAAAGTGAACATGAAGGACTGAGAACTCTGGAATTCTGGGAAAAGTAGGAAATCTTTAAAACGTGTAAAAACTCCACAGACGACACAAAATAACTGCACTAGGTCGTATTTTGAAATATTTCATATATAGATGTAACAAAAAAGTAGCAATTCCAGCTGCATGATCAATATTTGGACTTTGAAAACATCAGCTTGTTCTTATGTCAGCACTTATCACAGCAATATTTTCCTTCCAAAACATTAAACAAAATAATAATAACCCATCTGTGCAAACATTTGGTTTTCATTTAAAATGTGTAAAATGATTTTTAGCATATTTTACCACCTCTTCCTATGTAGTCCACAGAAAACCCAATAATATTAATTCAGATTTATTTACCGTATTAAAAATGCATCTAACGGTTTGTTCTGGCTCCATGGACTCTCTGCAGATGTTCCTTGTGGCTTTAATTAGATTCAGCAGATGTAGTTTGATGGGTTTAGCATCTGTTCATGCAAAGTTGCACGCTAATCCATAAAGCCGACTCATTTACTTATAAAGATACTTCATCCTTCTCAGCGATGATGCAATCTGACTGAGTGGAAATATGCGACTCTTTTGGCTTAAAAGAAACAGCAAAACATCTGGTTTGAGGAGGAACACGAGACGTCTTGCAGGAACAGATGTTGGAAATCCTTTCAAAGGGTTAAAAGTGATGTAAATAACTCAAACTCTCGCCTGCCTGAAAGGCGTATTGCAGTAAATAATAGGGTGTCACCCTGCTGGTCAATGTGGTTGCTCAACCGGTGATCCACTCTGTTCTGCACAGATCACCGAATGTGACCGACTGCCGTCTTTCTGAGCTCACTCTGCAACGCTGTAAACCTTAATGAGCGTTCATGCGGGTGCTGGAAATCCTTGAAAATGCTTGAATTTTAATCACTTGTTTCCAAGGTATTGGAAAGTGCTTGATTTTCAAACTGCAAATTTTTGTATCATTTGCTTAAAAACCTAAATTTGGAAAACATTTTTTTACAGTTGAAACCAAATATTTTCATATGCAATCATTTTTTCTCACTTTTTGAAGTTAAATCAGACTAAACTTTTTGTTTTAGGTTAGTTAGAATAAGCAAAATTATTTCTGTTTGCTAAATGGCAGAAAAAATGAACAGAACATTTTTTAGAGATGTCTTTTTTTATCTTTTATTTACTGTGCTTAAATATCTTAATTTGAGCAGGAAGGTCATTTGCCTTAACACAATTTGTTTGAATTGTTTCAGTGAGAGGCTGGATGATGTGGCTGAAAAACGTATCACGATATAAGCGTTTCATATCAGATGATATTGATAATGATTGACTTGTTTTTTAGTTTTAAATATCTGAAATAATCCCAAACTTGTTTTCTGCTTTATCCACATTTTTTACTCCATTTTGTTTATTTTTATGCGGTTATGAGGCACAGTGGGAAAAACCTCAAACTGCTGCTGCGGAAGTTACTCAACAGGTTGTTGCTAGGTAACCAAAGAGTGAGAGAGTTGCTAGGTAACCAAAGAGTGAGGGAGTTAATTCCACTAACTTCTTAGCTTACTGTAAGAGGTTTAGCATCTAAAGTCTTTCCTCTGTCTACATCTCCCATGTTCTATTTAATATTGAATTTTCTACCAGATGTTTTATCTACTGATATTGATTACAAGCATATTGTGATATATATATATTTGATTTATTGCCCAACCCTATTTCAGGGTAATAAATATTTCTTATTCCTAGTTGCTCAATGATTTACTTTATTCCTGCTGTAATACTATTCACAAGATATTGAAAACACATAAATTATATCATATAATAATGAATTGAAACTGTTTTTTTTGGGTCCATTTGTATTATTTTATCTCTAAACTCTTAAGTTTTCAAACTTACCTTGAAAAGCTCTTGAATTTTACAGTGGGAGAAGTATGCAAACCCTTCTTAAATGACAAATCATCCTGCCGTACATTGGTTAATTATGAACTCCGTCGAACACCAGCGACTCTCAGTTTTCTTCAGGAGGCAGCAGAGAGGCTCGTGTCAGGGAGAAAACCCTCTAATCTGTCACAGTCCTCCCCTCCTGAACTCATTACCGTTTCTCTTTGACAGTATGAAGCTCTGCTTCACCAAGGCTTTGATTGTCCATATTAATTCCCATGCATCCCATTTAGGATTACATTTTACTTGAATTAAAAGCTGTGTTAATTTTAAAGTACGCCACTGAGCTTCTGGATGGAAACCAACCTCCCTCCCTGCCCTACACTTTGTCTGCTCTGTGTTGTGACTGTTAATTAAAGCCGCAGCACCTCAGCAATCATCCAACATGATTTCCAAGCAGACTTGTTTAGACTACAGAGCGCATGTGATGTTTTACTTTTGGGACTGCGCTCCAGGAAACGGCTTCAGATGAAAACATCTGAAGCTGCTGTCGGTCGGCTAAGCTCTGTAAAGGAGGCGTTCTCCCCCGTGGAGAGAAAAGGGGAAGCTTAGTGTTGGATATAAGACTGAGTCTAATCTCTTGCTCATAATAAAAGTGCTGCGCTTTAAAAGCCAGGACGGGAATGTGGGTTCTAATGGACCTACAGAGCAGAACCGGCTGCTGTCTTGTCCCACATGGGGAACTGTCTGCTGCTGCCCGAGGTGGAGGCACGCGTTTTTGCTTTCAGGAGATGGACTTTAAAGCTGCATCTTTTAAGAATATATTTTTTAGATATTTGTTAAAAATGTTGTGACGGAATAACATGAGACAGATAATTTGTGAAAACATTGATCTCTTCCGTGAGCTACTATATCCGTCTGAAGAAATGTGCCACTCCAGTTCAAAAACAACCAATCAGAGCCAGGAGGCGGGTCTTAAGCTAAGGATATGGCATGAAATTCATATCGCGATATATATTATGATGGGTGGCGGTAACGATATACATCACGATATGATTTGTATAAAACTTGCAATAAAAACAAAAAACTAATTGAGTGGAGTGTATTTGTTTGTGTTAAAACTTGTTTAACACTCATTAAATACTCCTAAGCATATTATTTATATGTAACGTTTTTAACTGTTTTGCTTTATGCTGCTCCCTGTCATTACCAGGCCTTCCTTTTAAAAAAATCTAATTTTAAGGAAAACCTGGACAAATTACTTGCACTTTCTAACTTCCACACACTTTACAGATTACATTTTTCTGCTCCCGGTTTTAGTCTTGAACCTTCCTGTGTTCTTAAGAGATGAAGTCATTTAAACCCCACAAGTTTTTTTACTCTATGCTTGGTCCAGCGGAGTCGCACCGTGCGCTTTTACAAGATTTTCTTTTTGTGGTTTCGGAAAGACCATCACTCAGCCCCATGGCGCTTCCCAGCTGTCCAACCGTGACATCTGCCTTCTCCTGAGCATCGCACTATTACTGCGGGAAGAGTAAGAAACGGGATCCAATGGACTCAACCAGCTTTCCCAGCAGGGGTCGCACCAATCCTACATGAGCTTTTACCCCTCTCCTCTCCGTTGGCTGACCATGACATCTGCCGCGCTCCTACTGAGCGTCATGCTAAGACCGCGGGAGGTTGAACCTGAACCAGGTCCAGATAACTGACGTTTTTGCACTTTTAACGAGCTCTTCCTTTCCGCTCTCAGCCACGCTGCTTTCCGCTTGCTCTGTTTTAATGCCGGCCGTTACGTCTTCAACAAGCATTACCGCGGTTAGCCGGTAGACTGCAGATCTCAGTCATAGGCCTAATTTCTATCATTTCTACGGTATACAGTTTATATCGCGCATTCCTGCAAAAAACCTCATACACTCGCTGCTAAATGTGCTAATGGCAGAGAAACAACTGACCGTTAGAGAAAATGGTTTTATCTGCCATAGTCGGTGGCTATGCTAGCTAGCTTAAGCATCCCAAGAGGCTATGTTAGCTGAAGCGTAGCAGAGGGCAAGATTTACAGCAATAAGATGTGTCCGGGTTCTAATTGTCTTCCACATATTATCTGTGTCTTACTGTCTATCGCAATATATATTATTGATTTATTGTCCACCCCTCACGTCTAGTTTATTTTTCTGCCAAATAGGGATCATTTTAGTAATCCTAACTGTTCTAAAATGGCAAATTTAGCTTGATTTTATGCCACATTATATATAGTTTAGGTAAATATCTTGTTGTGACGTATCCATTTGCAGTTTATTGGTTAATAGTCTTGATTCTGATCATTACGCTGCCTTTGCTGGACCTGTAGTTAGACTCAGAGCGTCACTGGGTTTCTGCTCCAACGTATAGCAGCCTGTTTCCCAGGCTGCGTCTTCAAAGCAGTGGTTTGGGGCCGGAAATACAGCTTAAATTTTCTGTTTTAAGATAAGATGGTCCCCGAGGAGAGATGCTGCTGCCCCATGAAAGAGATAAAAGACGAGACCCGCTGCAATCTAAAATTTTCCAGGTTTCTATTTTAGTGAGGAGCAGCTTTTGGACGTCCAGTCTGATGTGTTAAACAAGCTATTAGAAAGCACTCTTTTCTGTGTTGGCATAGATGTGCCTAATCTAAATGGACGTCTTGATTCTGTCTAAATGGATCCCTCTTAGATTTACTGCTGGAGCCGGCGCTGGCTGAATCTGCAGAGCGCAATTTGTTTTATTGTTTAGCTTTTCTTCCTCCAGTGCTGTGAGCAGCGTGTACATAATTCCCTCGGCCTTCTGTAGCTTTTAATGCAGTTTTGATTTATGTACAAACGTGTGTCCACAGTTGCTTGGTGTGTTTGTGTGCTGGGGGCGGCTGTGTTTATTTAACACGGTGAGAGGAAGGCAGCTTGAGACTGAAACACATCAAGGTATCAAAGCATTTCTGTGGGCTGGTGTGTTGCAGGGTAAAGCCGCTGCCTGCTGCTCTGGTATGCGCTCTGATTTAGGAAACGCAGCATGGAGGGATGTGGTGCTACTAGAGAGAGGCTCCATGGGTCAGTGAAAAATAATCAAACCTGCTGATGGTCTGGCAGCGGTGCAGAATGAACTGTACGGCTGAAACGATTAATCGGAGTAATCGTGATTAATCGATAGTTGAAGTGATTGTCAACTAATTTAGCAATCAGTTAATCATGGAATATAGTCTCTAAGCCAATTTACTGACAGAACAACATATTCAGAGCAGTAGTTAAGATAAAAATGTACTATATATATATATATATATATATATATNCAGTAGTGTACCAACTTGCTGTTTGGGAAGAAAAGAGTATCGTGAAGAAGAAGAAGAAGAAGAAGAAGAAGAAGAAGAAGAAAGCTTGAAGATGGATGGAAAGTGCTGCTGTTGTGTTTAGATGCTATAGCCGAAGTCTCACTTTCTGTTTTTAACTGTAGTTAACACCTGTTTGCATTTGAGTCAGAACTGATTAGAGAGACATATTTAACCCTAATTCTAACATATTTGACTGACTGCTACGAAGGTTAGTTGGCATTTGTTCCCCACACAACCCATCAGATTTATGTTGTAACTTTTGAACACCATCGTATGCCTAAGCATACAGTCAGCATTAAAAAAATGGCCCAGTCAAATCCCATACCTAAATCAAATGAACGGTTATGTGAGGAGAGCTCACAGCGACTTCCCATCCAATCTGACTGAGCTTCAGCTTTTTGCAAATAAAAACTGACAAAACCGTCACATAAATGGTTCCATTCAATTCGTAGCTGGGAAAAAAATTGTTCCTCCTTTTTTTCCCCCTTGTCATTTTTCATTTAAGTAGCAGTTTCAGTTTTCAATTTCAGAAACTGTCACAATATTTAATAAAATACCTTCCTGATGCGCCTGAAACCACTGAAGCTGTCATGGAGACTGATGCCCAGCTCATTGACTTTTACCATAAATCTGTTCCAGTTACCTCAGATATCCTTTCTTCATGGTTGTTTTTCCTGTTTAACAATAACCCCAACAGTAAAGTAAAGCATTTAAAGAGTTGAGAACGAAGAACCCGTTTCTAAGAATCATTTAGAGAACTGTCTCTAACACTTCCTGTGGTCACCTCAGGGCCTTGGTAATTACTTTTACTTTTCATTTTCTTATTAACATGGAAAGTCTGACTTGGCCAAACTATTAAAAAAAAACACTATTTTTTACAATAACACAAAAAATGTTAAAAAGCCTGCAGTAATTTTGCTTTTAAATTATTTTCTGGTGAATAAAATCAACCAATCAGATTTTTGAAGCTTTTCTGGATTAATATTTCTAAAGATTTAGCAAAAGCTTAAGTTTTTTTTTCCACTCACAGTTTACTCAGGTACTTGCTCCTGACCATGGTAGCAAATTCTGCAGCATTTCACTAAAATGAAGAAGCATAGGGAGAAAAGAAGCAATGTTAGGTCAAAAAAAGTAATTTTATTTGTATGGCACATTTTCAGCAACAATGCAGTTCAAAGAGCTTTGCTTGACTAAAAGGAAAATAAAACAAGCAAAACCATTACATTGCAGTGGCAAACAATGGCAGGTTGGAAAGCAGGTGACAGTTTATGATGTACTACTAATTAAAGGAAGCTCTAAACAGGTGGATTTTAGTCTAGGTTTAAAGGAGCTCAGCTGCAGCTTTGTGATTCATTTTTTAGGTAGACCTGTTAAGGCACTGTTGCCGTAATCAAAGACATAAAGATAAACGCTTGGATGAGTTTTTTCTAGATCTTGGTGCAACATTAGTACACCTGAAAATGATCTTAGGTGATAGAAGGCTAAATTTGTAACTGTCTTTATGTGTCTTTGAATGTTCAGGTCTGATACATAATACATAAATTAAAAAAAAATTCAAAAGAACACTGAAAAACCTTCATCAGACCTGGACTTCTTAAAAATACTACGAGAACATCTGGAAACAAAGTATAATTAAAGTCTGGTTGAGGACTTTTGCAAAGTACTTAATCTCAAATTTCTGTCACCTCAAATTGTCAAATAAATTATTTTATTTCTGAACTGAATATTAAATCTTTAACAAAAAACTGTCTCATGAAGCCTTAAGGTTCCATATTAAAAATAAACTTTTCTCTAAACCTTCTGCTCCATCTCACTGTATCCTGAACATTGATGGCATCTTTGGTTTCAGCCTCTGGTGAAAAAGAAAATCCTGCGTTTCAATTATGTAAAATATTCACAACTGCACGGCCACAAAGTAATTAGAGCATCTGGCTCCTCTCTGACCTGGAGTTTTAGCATCCACCACTGGTGTAATGCAGGATGAGGATCTCCTTTCATAAACCAACATGATTACTGCAATTATCCTCCATTATCAGCTCGCTAATGGCGCCTGCTTGCTTCGACTACCTGCCACTCACAGTGATGCTGCAGACAGTTTGAAGTTGAAGGCAGCACTGCGGGCTTACACTGAGAAAATTAATTATCTATTCATCATCCCAGAATAAAGCCAGATCACCTCAGGCGTGGTTAAGGCAACAGACAACCAGATCAGAGACGATATTAATGTAATTAGCCGCGCTTCCATTACAAATGTCCGCAAAACTCTGTTGATATTCGGCTAATGTTGGACAAAAAAAAAATTAAAAAAAAAAAACACACACCCACACAATTTCGCAATGGGGGTTTATCCATTAAATAAGAAACGCAATTACATTTACATGTGAATAACTTTGTTCAGCCTTAGCAAATCATTAGCAAACAAACCGTGTCGCGATCCGCCAACCACTTCCTGTCGTCTTCTTCGTCTGTTCCGCCAGTAGGTTCACGTTTATCACATGACTGGTGTGATGCTAAAAAAGTGTTTCCACTCCAGTTTGGCGGAATACATAAATTTTGATACAGCCGAAAAACAACCTCATCCAAATAAAAACTGTTTTTTCCACCTAAATTAGCGATTTTTTTAAATTCTCATGTTTCCATTAAGTATATTTGTTTTCATAATTCCAATTTGCGCTGTTTCATTTTTAATTTACTTTTCATATTTAATGAAAATGATTGAGCATTCAGTTAATAAAACCAGAATTTAAATTACTTTAGCAACATACACCTGTTTCATGATAATATATTAAAAAATTTACTGAGGTTTCCTTAATAAACTGTCTAAATTCAGGGTAAGAGGTGAAATATGTGTCAGTAATAGCAGTTACACTTTACAAAGGATTTTTTTTCAGCTTCTCAGTACTCTCAGCAGCAACATGGACAGGATCATCCAGGGAGTATCAAAGTCTCAGTCTCTGTGTGATTATACTATTATTATTCATCACCCGATCTTTGTGTTTGAATTTCTCTTAGATTTGTTTTGATAAATCAGAAGGTGTGTTTCCGCAGGTGAGCCACAAAGGCTTTTCATTTTATTAATATTCTCAGGAGCAGAGCAGCAGGTCTGGGAGTCTGGGAGGCAGCCGACGTCCGCAGGAAGCTTTTAATTTCATCTTTTCAGACTTGACTGATTCTAAAGGAACAAATTAAACCAATGGTTTCAGAAAAGAAAATCCACGTCAAAAATACCTTTATCCTGCTGAGTAGGCGTTAGAAACTTTTATTAGTGTGACTTTATTAATGTATATTATAAACTTAAAGGTCTTTGAAAGAATCAGAGAAAGGCTTCCATGTCTTTCAGGTGAACTGAGTTGTTTTTTTTTCCAGTTGTGCAGCTCTTGTCTGTGTTTTCTCCTGGGGATTGTCACACTGTGAGGCTTTCAAACACCGCAGGACGTTTCTGTCTTGTTAAATCAGCCAGTGGATATGAATTATTGAGCAGAAAGTCAAATTTTTAGTTTGCAGCTTGTACAAAAAACATTGATACAAAGATACAAATATTGGTACGATTTGGCACAGAGTGTTTTTTTTTTTAGCAAACCCTATAGTTTTTTCTTTTCCCCCCTGAATGTGTCCCCAACAATTAATAACCATGTAAATGGTATCTAATGGTTGCCATGGACACATCATGACCTTGAGGTACTTTTTGCTGCAAAGCTCTCCGACAGTGATCTTTGGAGACTTTTTCTGCTTGAGGTTTTGAAGAACTGATTAATTAAAAAAGAGTGGTATATAGCAAAAAACAGAATTGTTACATTTCAAATGCAGTTACAAGTACAGATGTGCACTGATGATTGCATGATTTCCCCCCAACTGAATACATTAACTCAAATTAATGATTTTTCTTTGTCAGATTATGCTGCTGCATTACTGGAGAGTATTTTAAGACTTTTTGCACATCTTTTCCAAGTTTGCTAATAAATCTGAACACTGCAAAAACTGAATGGTTTGTAGTATAGTCACACTGTGAGCTACATGTACTGTGCAGCTTTCAAACACCGCAGGACATTTACATTCTGTTAAATTCTCTGATGGACATGCATTATTGAGCGAAAACTCTGGAAACAAAGTTTTTCAGTTTCCAGCTTTTACATAAGAAAGATTTCACATTTTCTCTCTTGTTCCATCCAGGCTTTGGTGGCGTTGAGATACCTGGAGGCATCACATCGATTGATTCAGGTGTATCCTACCCTTCACAATTTGTCATTTTAGAACTAAGACAAAGTAGTGTTGAAATGAAGTGAAAAGAAAGAGATCTATTATTTTCTACACTGCAAAAACACAAAATCTTAACAAGTGTCCTTGGTCTAGGTTCCATTGCAAATTATCTTAGAACACTTGAAATAAGACAAAACTAACAATTAAGAGATTGTTTTAAGTCACTGTCAGATTATTTCACTTATATATGGAAAAATGCCTTAATTTAAAAATTATGACATATATAAACATGTATGTTAGCCTGAATCGCCTCGAGTCAGAGCAATGAAGATGCTTGTGTGGGACTGACATAAAAATTCAGCAAGGAAAAAAAAAAAAAAGGAAAAACGTTCAAAAGTCCTGCCACAACATTTAAGACCTTCGACTTATGTATTTAGTCACAGCTCTAATAACAGGTCTCGAAGGCCAACCAACATCTTTTAAAAATTAGTTTAAGATATTTTAAGGCCTTAATTTTCAACTTTCACTTTATTGAAAACCCTAAAAACTGCTTGTTTTGTTGCAAATACTTCTGCTATTTTCTCTGCTGTCATGGATCCACTACAGGATTAATAAATATGAAAATATGATTAAATATTTATGCAGCTTTGACTGCAGTTCCCTAAAAAAATGCAAAAACGAAGTTGTAAATAGGTTTCACTCACTTCTATTAGTTTTACTATAAATACCACAAAATGTTGTTGGTACATTTCAAGACTATATTGCTCCGCTCTGATATTAATATTTAAAAGAGTCGGGTGTTTATCATTTTATCCAGAGTTAAACAGAGCCGTTGTGGAAGGTATAAAGAGCTGCAGGTTTCAGACCGATGATCATGCAGAACCTCCAGATGTGGGTTCGGGGGAAAAGCTCAACATTAATCAGAATATTACAGGAACACCTTGTTATTATCCTGATATTTATTTATAACCTTTGGGAGTTTTGACATTTTCAGCACTGAAAAAATAAAACAAACAGATTGAAAAAATCCTTGTTTAATGTTTATTAACGCAACCTTCTCCGTTCTCTTGGTGGCCCCCATCCCAAGCTTTTTTAAAAATAAACCCTCCACAAAACAATGAAAATCAAGTTACTTGACAATTTGTGTACATGCGTCATTGTCTTAATCAAAGCTGCAGCATTTAAAACAAAAAACAAAACAAAAAAAATGGAGAGAACGCATCATAAATGTAATCAGAAACCTTTAATACATAATCAGTAAGAGGAGAGATTTTAACTGCGCTGTAAATGTGCGCCATCGGGAAGCATTTAGACAATCCCCTGCTGGATTTTTATTCACAATCACTCAACTGTAAACTGGTAAATAACCTGTTTGTTTGCACTCATGTAGCGTGGTTACTCAGGTAATGGCTGGATGTGTGTGGGTGCTACAGGGCAGCCAACAGATTTCTGCTCTGCCGTTTCATTTTGGAAGAATGTCTTTTCAACTCTGATGCCTCAGCATCAAATAAACATTTAAATTTCAGTGAAACCTGTTGGACTTTGGTTGAACAAGCTGGCCAGGTTAGGATAAAACCCCTTAAACCTCTGAATGTCATGAATATAAACCAGTAAAATCCAGCAAATGCTGGCTGTAAATTGAGGATTAAATTATAAAGATTCTTACTTGGTGTGTTTTTTTTATGCTAACCATGTTTGAAAAAGCTCAAAGGAAGGAGAAAGAAAAAAGCAGAGCATAGACAAATTCTGGTACTGATCAGGACTGCACAATCTAAAATACACCCAAACAAATCTCCACACATGTACAAAAATCATCAGGAACAAAACAAAGAGTCGCTGCGGTTCTGACAGGATGGTCCAGGAGCGACCCGGACCACAGTCCATGTGTCGGCTTTTTAAGTGCAATCCACAGCAAAGCTGAGGCCCGACTCGGTGCTTCTGGGTTCAGCACATCAGCCACAGCAACTATAAAGCACAGCTAGTTAGTGATCAACACCTGCTCATTCCTCCAATCACAGGTGGCCATTTAACCATAGCAACACAAAAATTACATCTATAACAAGACAAAAATACAAAAATCCCTTTGTTCCTTCTGTTGCCATAAGCGGTGTGTTTAATGCCGACTCAGTATAGACAATCAAAAAAAACACATGATGCTCAGTTTAAAATGAAAAATAATCATCCGAATTTAAAGCAAATAAAACTTTATATTCCCCCGAACTGTTTCTAATCATAACTCAAATGAGTTTCATTCCAACAACAAGCAGGAGAAATAATGATGGAAACACTGAAGACACAGAAAAATTACAGTATAATTATTCATCCTAACTCAGCTTAGCAAACAAAAATGTTCAAATATTACAAAACTCTATAGGAATCTATGTATTTATCAAGAAAGATGTTGGCTGATCCTGATGTGCAGCTTCGCTTCACAGCTGGCTGAAATGATCTTTAGTCAGGACGGATAAAGTGTTGTTCAACCTGTGACACTTTCTGAGCCAATATCCTGCAGCTATAATGACGTTTATGTTTGTTTGCAATCATCATCTTCAAGACTATTATTTAGGAAGTAGCACAACTGGTAAGATTTTGATATTTTTGTTAATCTTGTATTTTAATGTTAACTTTTATTCATTTTTTGCAGAAATGCAGAAAGACATCTGTCTCCTCCTCCTTGCTTTTCAGCTTCATCATCCATTTATTATAAAATTTTCCATTTTCTTTAAACTTCCTGTTAGAGGAATGAAACTCTCCTGAGGACTCTCTGAGAACTAATGAGATGAACGCTTGTGCAGGCTGGGACAGGTAGTCCTGGTTCCACCCAGCCCTCTTTCACTTCCAGGTTCGGTCCCTGATCACATGACGGCGCCATGTGACTCTGGCCGCTCCTTGGAAAGTCAGAGTGGTGCGACGGAGGGGAAGGAAGTGGAGTTCAGAGGACGGCTGTTTGTTTTCTGACTCATCTGACCTCAGATCAGCGGAGGGAGGAGGGACAGGCAGGAAGACACTGCGCTGATTTCCTGTCTTTCATTCCAGAACACCTCAGATCACAGAGGAATTGCATATGTAAGCAGGAAAAAACCCCTTCCTGATTATTGCAAGCTACTAGTTTTCATTCATTAATTAAACAAACTACACAAACAGAGGGGGTTTATTCTCTTTAGAGCACTAAATTAAACACATCTCAGGTCATTATTAACTCAAACTAAATCTGTTCCATGCCTCTCTAATCAAAACACAAAAAGAAAAACAAAATTCATCCAGGTACAAAAGAAACTTGAACGTTAGTTCCCGAAAAGCAATTTGCCAGCTAAGTAAAATCTGCAGCCATCGTCATGTTTTCCTTTTGTTTTCCACAGAACTCCACCCATGAGGTAATACTGGGTCCAAATTCCAGGAATTCCCAGGCGGGTGAGTTTCAGGAGGCTGATTGCAACTCAGAAAACCTGCAACCAACAACCGTGGATACGAGAACTAACTAGAACCGCAAGGAAACAGTGAAATATTCTGGTCAAAATCAGATTTATGCAGCATTTTACTGAGTTTTCTGTCTGGGAAACCTGAGGACTGTCTACATAAGTCAAACTTTTTTTGTCCATCCTCTGACTAACAAGGCACTGTGCCAGCTCCTGAACAATCACAACACCCTTCCTTTGATAATCAGCCTGGTGTTCAGGAGTTGACCCATCATGGATTCCCTGTTTTAGTTTTTTGTTTTTCTTGCAGCTTTGTTTCATTTATGCATAAGCTCGGTTTGCTAGAAGGCACTATGTGACGTACAGGCGGAGGCTAGAGTTAGTTTTGGGGACTTTAGCTGATTTGTCAGAAGCAACTGCGTTAGTTCAACTAGAAAATCTCTACATTTAGCGTGACATCTACATTTTATCAGATAATAAACAGAAAAATCTATAATTATCTGAGGACAAATCTAAAAAAAAAAAAAGAGTAGAAAACTCCATAATATGTTAGAAAGGCCGACAGAGGCGCTAGGGGGGGTAAGACTCAGTTTCCTGCTAATTATCACTGTAGTTTAGGTTGTAGAAATGAAATAAAAATGAAGAACAGAAACTATTCAGGAGAAATTAAGTTGAGGGGACTGTGCAGGTGGAATATCTCGTTAGCACCTTTGTTTTGTAGTGAATTAGCCTAATTAGGAGGCATGAGAACAAGGTGAAGCTGTGATGCACAGTCTGACTTAATCCCAGAGTTCTGCAGGTCACCCAGTTAGTTCCAGGTTTTAATGATGATTTACTGTTTCAGAAACTTAATTTTTCCAGGAGGAAATCCATCATTTATGTTCATAGAAAGGAATCCTGAAAAACAAACAAACAAAAAAAAAAATCCTCTTCTTGGATCGAGATTCAATCAAAGAAACAAGGAAAATAACAAAATAATTAGGTGATATCTTGAGAGGAAGAGTATATTCTCCTCAGTGCCGAGACAAGATGAGTCCTGTGGAGGTTTGGGCGTTCCTCAGTCACTGCTGTCGTCATCGTCGTCATCGTCCGACAGGGTGTTGTTGTTGAAGTTGGCGCCCGGCCGGCTCATGGACTCCGAGCGCGGCCCGAGGCTTCCCGACAGCATCCCATAGCAATGCTCGCACACACGCACCGGCTTGGACGACTGGCTGGGCAGCAGGAACTTCTTCTCTGAGCACGGCCCACAAACCACATAACCGCACTTCCTGCAGTGGTGGCGCCGGCTGACGGGCGTGAACTTCACCTTCTTGCAGCGCATGCACACGGTGGCCTCGGAGTCAGGCACCCAGACGGCGGCGTGCTCGCCCGTCGGGGATTTTCCACTCTTCTGCAGCAGCTCTCTCACACACTTCCCGATATGGTTCATCCATTCGGACTTCTCCGTGGCGGTGGCGGCGTAGACGGCGAAGGACTTGGTGGGGGTCTTGATTAGCCAGCCGTTCCGCAGCTCGCCCTCGTCAGGCACCGTGTCGATGGTGACGCCCTCCAGAGGGATGATGTGCTGCTTGTTGTACTTCTTCTTCTGGATGACGATGTTGCCGTAAACCAGGATGTCGTTGAAGAGGAAGAACTGGCGGGCTTTGGGCTTCTTGCGGCAGAGTTTGGTGAGGACGCCCTCTCCGATCAGCACGCGACCGGGGATGGCGAGGGGCTGGCCTGCGGCGCCGAAGCAGCTCTCCACCAATCCGATCCGCTTAGAGTTGGCCTCGCTGTTAGCAAGCCGGTCCACCATCTTCACCTCGCCTGCTGGGGAAAGAAAACAAAGAAACACATTTAATTTTCCAACCTTTACAATTATGTTGGTCTCTGTAGCTTCCTGTCTCTGATTAGGGAGACTCAGTTCTCCCTCATGTTCTGTTAAAAAGGACGATGTTCAAAACAAAGTTCTAAATTTTGTGGAAAATTTTATTTATCAAAATTTTATACAGGCTAAATTACGGACAAAATATTTGCCAAATTATCAAAGATTCATATCAAAATAGAGAGGAAGTTTGCTAGCATTAGCCTAGCTTAGCTCTTAAGTAATATTGTCGATATATAAAGATTATGATCAGAAGGAAAATGCTAATTTACTGAGTGTACGTGTGGTTATAGCTATTAGGAAATAAGGTTGAGCTGGCCACCTGTTTTATGCTGAACATCATGACAACTTCCTGAAACGTCGTCTGGAGATTTCTGGTGACACGGAACAGGACACAGTCACACTAATGCAGATCACAAGAGCATTTTATGTACATGTAAAAAGATATAATTAACTTCTTTATAGCATCTTTTTTAACAAAACCAAGTGCTAAATCATTTCTATGATGAACTCTTGCTTATTTCCACCTCCTTAAAAAGATCTTTCATTTTTAATCAGGGGCGGGGGTGGTTGTGGTCTGATCTCCTCCATTTTCTTCCCTCTGCAGAAAAATTAACGGTAATTTTCTCTGACTCAAACAGCTCTGGTCTTTGAGAATGTTACGCCATTTGCCATGGCTATAATTTACATAAATATATGCATTTTTCTGAAAATGCTTACATTTAAATGATGACAGGCTGTGTGAGTGCTTACAGATTATTTGCTTGTTTTCGGAGCAGATCTGCCTTTCAATCAAGTTTGGCAATTAGTGCCAATTCTCTCACCATTCAGCAACTGTAGATACTTTTGGATCTGATCCACTTTGTCTTCACTGATAAAAAAGTTAACGTGATTAAAAAAAAAAAAGAAAAAAATACACAACACTTAAATGCTTCCTTAGATAATTTTTTACCACTTGCCTTCATAAGAACTTAGATTTAATTGTACCGAATCAAATTGCTCAGTATGTTATTAGATCTAAATTTGAATACTTAATTAGATTAAATGGAAATTAAGTGGATTAATTTGAATTTCATTTGGACGTTACTGCATAGAAATTTAGTGTTTTGCTAAATTTATTTTAATTTGAGGCATGAATAAACTCAATTTAATTAAGTTAATTAACAACCGGACCACCTAATTCAACCTCTTGTTATTGCTAAGATATTTCATAAAGGCACATTTTCTTTCCTGATAAAAGCTGTTATGTATATTATATTGCTTCTGAAATGCCCAGTTTTTGAAACTTTTAGAAGAAAACTCCAAAAAACAAGAATAAAAGACTGAAGGGTTGCAATTTCTGCTATGACCTAACTGGAAACTCAGCACAACTGCTGGATTCTTCTTCAATAAAGCACAATGGAGAACTGTCAAGGTCAAAGGTCAGTGGCAACAGTAATGAAAGGGTGACTGCTCTCCGTCTCTCCAGCAAGTCTGGAGGGTTGAGTGCAGACCGATAATGCCAGTAAACAACACAAGTATAAGATTCAGTTCTGGATTAAGTTTAAAGGTTTTCATTTATCTTTGCTGTGGAAATTTCTTTTTCTTTTCATGCATTTAGTTTTAGTTTCTGCATTCAGCTTGAGTAAAACTATCAATAAAGAGCAGCAGAACTTAAAGCTGTAGTCTGTTCAACCTCCTGTAGAACGGACAGATATTAGAGCCCAAAAATGAAAAAAGAAAAAAGGGTACAACCTTTAAAAGATCAAAGACAACAACAGCATCTGATTTGTACCCAAGAAGGCAACAAATGCAACAGATAAAAGAAGAAGAAGCCTCCAAATGCACTTTGCACTACATGCTGAGAATCAATCGGCAGATAGAGACGGTTCAGAGCAGCAGGAGGACAAAGACAGCGGTTCAGGTCCAACAGAGCTCGATGTGTCCCTCAGGACTCAGCAGGTCAAGAAGGAAAACTTAAATGCACAAAGCAAAAAATCTCAATTAGATCAAGTAGTTCCCAAGTCTCAGTGAGCTTCAAAATAAGCACATTTTTACAGACAGCCATGAGCTGGGAACTTCAAAGGTTATTATAACTTAATAAGGTTTAATCTAAGGTGCTAAATTGAATGAACTGGTCTAAATGAGGTCATTTCTAAGGTAATTGGTTTGAAAAACAAATTACATCTTTAATTGTTCAATTATCTCACAGCTATCAGTGTTTGACATTGTTATTGTTATTTTAAGATGGAATAAAATAGTTGTTGACTGGTGGACTAATTAATTTGAAAAAAATAAAAACAAAGCAAAATATATACATTTTGCTTCAACAAATAAATACATTAAATTAAAAAAATATATTTTTCAATTTATAATTACATGAACAAGTTTAATGGGCTTGATAAGCATTTGCAAACCAATGTTTACTATGTTATTGACATCTTAATAGCATTGCAATTAAATTGACTCCGACATTGGCTTGCTATGCAGCTTAAGCTCCTTACAGTGACCTATATGAATTACTGCATGAAAACAGCAACAGCTTGAGAATGTTTTTTATGATATAAATGACATGTAAACAGAGCACGAGCCATTTCTACCGCTAGAGCTAGACGCACGTGTTTGTTTTGGTTGCATTTAACCAGAATGTCTTGGGCTATAGTCTGCTTTTGAAGCAGTCTCCACTTGGTGTTCACATTCACACAGCACTGGAGTTCACTTCAAACGAAACAAAATGTAAGTTTTTAGGCGGACTAGAGTTTGCTTTATTGGAAATGCGATTGTGCAGTAGTAATTAGTTTGTAGACTAGTACAAACTAAGTTTGATTAAAGCGGACTAAACAGGGTTGGTGTGAATGACAGCCAGAGATTAATCGTAAGAGTAGTCATCCTGACGCATGAACTGACTTTTGATTTGCACTAGTTTGTTAAAAGCTGGGTTGGCTGCTCCTGAACAAACAATAAAACTGTTGCACAAAGTAATGTGCTGGTGTAACCGTATTCCTTCCCTGCCCTTTAAAAACCTCCAGAAGAAGAAACTATGCTAATTAGCCAGCAAATGCCAGAACAGCTTGGGCCAACTCCACAGTGATCTGCACACTAATAACCCAAAGTGAGCAAGTGAACTGCCTTAAAAGCCTTGGAGAGGACAGTGGTGCTGCTGACACATCCAGCCTGATAGCAAGGGCTGGCTGCCCAGCGCCGGGCAACCTGCTCCCATCCGCAGAGAGCGGAGGCCACAAAGAGCAGGAGCCTCCAGGGAGGAAGAGTGCCATAAATACAGAGTGGAGTCTCCCAAAGCAGTAATCAAAGCAAGGCAGAGGAGAATAAAAGGCAGAATACATCAGCAAAAATAAACTTTTTCTGCCAAAAAGTGAGGATGACAGAGAAGACACACCAGATCAGTAAAAAAAAAAAAAAAAGCGTAAAGGACGTTCATATTGTTTCAAATTAATATTCAAATAAAAGATTTGAGAAAAACAAATGTTTTTGCAGGTTAATGGAAATGGTTGTCTTCAACTTTCTCATATAATTTAAGCAATAATCAAAACTAAAAATAAAGAAAAACTGTGTTACAATATGTTACAAGTCAGGCTACACTAATATACTGAAATATTATTTGTTGTGCTTGGTTTACAACCCCCAAAGTGATCGGCATAAGAAGACCAAAGATGTCACACCGTACAGTACACGTTAACGGAATAATGGACACCGCCGTGTAAAGACTGATATTAAACTTATTCAGAGCCGACAGTATCGTCACAAGATCATAAGACAAAGCAACAAAGGAAAAAAGTGCAACTGATATCGATGGCCTTTTGTGGCACATTGACTGCAACCTCTGCACAGAAGTCTGGTTGACTATTTACATCCAGATTTACTTCAACTGGCTTTTTCTGATGAAAAATTATGACACCAAAGACGTAAAAGTCAGATAAAAAAAAAAAGATCAGAATTGGGCCGTTCTGACTGCCATAAAAAAGTCGGACACAGGTCGCTTTTGGTAAAGAAAAAAAAAAGTAATTTGGGTCACTTTTTGGTTCCTTTTCATTTCAGTAAATAGTAAATTCAGTAAATCCAATTATTTTTACTCAAAAGCCAACTGTGGTGGAGTCAAATCTGCTTTTACCTATTTTCTTAACCGTGCTAAATAAAACAAGAGTTTTCAAGGAAAACGGTGATCCAAATCCTGCTGCTATTGTTAAAAATATACCAAATATACCAAAAGCTTTGGTAGAACAACAACAAATGCAAATGAAGTGCTTTTCTTTTAATGAGGCAGTCACTTTTTAAGTTTTGGATCTACCATGTTTTTTATACATCCCTGTAGAAAAAAAATACTTAATTGATGTTTACTTCATTTAAATAATTTAAAACAGTGACAGAAAAACATATGGTTTTCAATTTATCTTCAAAAATCATGTTTTACATTGATACATGTATATGACATGTGCTTTACTTTATAATCTGCAACAGTTAAAGATGAAGAATTTGTTGGCTTTGGGAGAAAGATTATATTAGTGTGGATTAAATATGCTGACATAGTTTATAATAACATGTATTTATAATTAATCTGTGTTCAAATGTTTCCCAAACATTTCTACTCTACTCTAAGTTTGAACAGCTTTAATGATTTAACACACTATACTGATAAGAATCCGCTCAATGAGTGTCAAAGTGGTGGACACAGGAGATAACCTTCACAGCCACGAGCAATTATTTATTTGCATTACGTTGGGACTTGGTGTCGGTTTCCTGCCTTTGAGCCAGCTGGAGAGGAGGCAGGCTTACTTGGATGTACCAGCACCGCCGTCTGGGGAGCTACAAGTTACCAGCTGCTGCATCATTTGAGACCATAAATACATTGATTACCCATCAGCCAACTGGACAGATAGATGTAGCTCATACTCTGGTAGACTGGAGGAAACAGCACTGCAACTCAAGCTGTTCATTTTATAATCATTTATATTTCATTTCTGAAATGCTTACTGAGCAGGTGCACATTACTTAACTCAATATTTCAGATTTAGACATGCCTTGTTATTAATTTCAGCTACTATTTTCACAGAACCTCAACAGTTTTTAGGAAACCGATTTTAAAAAGTGCTAAACTAGAACACAACTATTTTCCAATCTGGATTTTTAGTGGTTTCACTGTGGGACAAATTTATTTCAATTTCTATTTTTGTGGTAATTGGGTTACAAAAGCAGAATAGGTTTTGTAATTAATTTATCAGAACTGTTCTCTCTGTCTCTACCTCTCTCAGTTTCCAAAATAATGTATCAATCCCAGAGGGAAATATACATTTTTGTCAGAGTTGTTGTAGATGCTAATTGGCAAGTCAGATCTTCTGTAGCAGCCTGTATTACAGTCATTCTAATTAAGCCTCTGACTGAAGTCTCTATTGAACAGGATGTTCAGGTTGTCTGTAATTTTCTTGATTTCATGGAAAATCATTCTTTGTACAATAAGCTCCAGATGTTCCAGATGTTTGTGATAGAAACAAACGGTGTATAATTTATTTTTTAATTACAGGTTTTTCTGACAGTAGTGTCCTTTATTTGCATCATATCAGGCAGGAAATGGGTAGAGAGAGAAGGAGGAAGACACGCAGAAAAGGTGGCAGATTTGAGAATCCAAAATAATAGACTAAATAATGGCCTGCAAGGAGTTTAAAATCAGCAAATTTGTCCCATGTGGTCTGATAACAGAGCTGGCATTACTAAACACAACCAGGGAAGAGAACATCTAATTTACAATTTTTTCAGACCATGTAAATAAAAAATAAAACTTAATGACCCATAACATCATTGTTCATAATTACTACATTGCCTGTGGTTCCTTATTCTGTTGAGAATTCTCATTAGGAAAGTTGAAGGGAGACTCAGTTACTCTCTTCTTCCTACTTAAAGCATCTATAATTACAGTCTCTGCAGAATGGCTTGTTATGAGGACAACTCATTATAGCAAAGGAAACACGCTAATTGTACTTTCATGTAAACGGTTTCCTTTCAGCAACATGGTGCGAAGGAGAACAGATGATAAAACTACTTCTCTGTGCTGAGGATTTATTGAAAATTCAAATTTGCTTGTATAAGGAGTCTGTTCAACTCACTGCACACAGTAAGATGAGCACAATACCCCAAGGAGAGAGCAACAATCATTAAGTTTTACACAATGGATGCTTGTAAAAAAGGCGAGGGGAATGTGTAGCTTAGCCTTTAGATCCCCTTTGTGGGGATTAAAACTTTTTTTTTTTTTTCTGTCTCGTGCTATGTTGGCAAAATCCACCAAATTTAACGTTTCCAACCCCACCAAAACTTTGAACACATCAATGATCTTTTCATATATATCAATAGACGCATCAATAGATTTAAGTGCAGACATAACTTGTTGCAGAGGTTAGCCAGCTTGGTCTGACTTAGTTTAAAGTTAAGAGGGAGAAAACACAACATAACTAGTCTGTATTTTGCACAAACCTTCAGAGAAGTGGAAATTATAAGGGACTAATAGTAAAAACAAGGGATGCACCTAACATTTTAGACATATTTGTTGGGAAAACAAAGGATCAATTTGTAATATCATCAAATATAGTTAAGGTTTATCAAATCCCAAACTTTGCCTTGAAAAATCTGTAATCAGTTCAGTCCAGTTTTACCCCTTCTTACATATAAAATAATTTTAACAAACCTACTTTCAGTTCAGAAATATCCACTCAGGTTTGATCACTCAAAGCATTGTAGATGTTGAACTAGGGGGGTTCAAATGCAGTCCTACCTCAATAAAAACTGAAACATAAGTAATGTTACAGCAAGTATATAAAAACAACAAATTGTACCAAAAAGACATCAAATATAAATCCACACATGATAGGAAGAATACAGCAGTGTATGTCAGTAATAAATGGTACAAATAATAACACAAGTCAACAAACAGTCAGGAACGAGTCCCCCTACCTTGACCTGCATTAAAAAGATAAATTGCTAAAGGAACAAAGGAGTGTTTTTACTTGTTACTTTTCATACAAAGAAGTCTGAGCCGGACGCCTGAAGCCAGAAACTGGCACTGAGCTGTCAGCAGGAATGGCACTAGCTTTCCTGATGATCTGTCTATTGAACAGTTCTGTAAGTATTCATTGTTCAACTCCTAAGATCTTATTACGTATATGTATTACTCTGCTAAGTCAATTTTTTTGACCCAATACGAAGATTTCCAAACCAACAGAGGAGAGAAAAGGTCAGCAAAGATTCAATTTATGATCTATAAAATAAGATAATCATTGACTTATCAACCTGAAACTGTTTTCTTAGAAAAAAAAAAAACTCTTTGCTGGCCCTTTTTTTGCAGATACTCTGAATGCAGGTAAATTTTAACTTATTACCCAAAATAGTTCCTTTAATGTAGCCCCCACATGAGATTTTGTCAGGCATGCTTTAGACCGTAGTATCACCTGCTATAAATAACCATGCAGTACGTCAGCACACAGTAATGTTGTAGGCAGTCTTCAGGAAAATTTACCCAACATTTGCAGAGCAATATTATCCGCGTCGGGTCATAAGATCTATAGTTTTCAATAAAAGAGAAGTTTGAGCAGCAACAACTGGGAGCAGAATAGGTGTAGAACTACATGCTGGAATATTATGCTCATAAAATCGCTCCTCCATAGACAGAAAAACGGTTTACATTTCATCTACTGGAATTGATTTGGACTTTTATGAGTCTGAAATAAAATCTCATAAACGTACCACAGGGGAAATGCCACAGGTCTATTTTAACAGGAAAAACCTTGACATGGTGAAGTCAAGAGAGGCACTTCAATCAGGCAGCTCTTTAGGAAAATCGGTTTGACAAATAATACATCTGAGAGGTTTGCAAAAGCAAAACTAAAACCACCCATCTTTGGAAAATGTAAATCTATAATGTCAGGTCAAGGACTCTTCTTGATAACCTGAACTTAAACCAACAGTGTTGCCCAACTGGGAGAAAAAGGGAGGCAATGAATCACAGAGAGAGAGAGAAAGAGAGAGAGAAAGAGAAAGAGGGAGAGAAATCATGGGAAACACCAGAAGTAAAGGGAGGAAAAAGTGTTTCTGTAGGCTGTCCGCAACATATGAGCTCAATATTTTAAAAATACATCAATACAAGATAAAGTAAAACACACTTACTGGTCCAGAATGATAACTAGTTTAAGACAATTTATCTTGTAGACATAAGAATCAAATAAAACATATTCTAAAAATATGAATTTCTTTGATATTAGCTCGACCAGTACCTCCAAGAAGCAGTAAAACACTACACTTAATTAAATTAACTGCTAGGCTGTTTGCACGAACAAACTCAAAGATTCACTCATCTCATCATGCTGGATGCTTGAAACTGAAACCTACTTTATTAAAAAACTGTCAAAATGACTTGACCACTTCTGAAATTTAGGTTCCATGTGTCCATCACAAAGCCAACATGCCTTCATACTAATGCAGAAGTACTCCACACCATTGATTCAAATATATATGCAATATTCACTAACATTGCAGTTAATCATAAGTTGAGTTTGTCAGTCAAAAGTGTTGGATTCTATAAAATATCTAATTCAAATTACCCCAAAACGCCACATATGAAACCACTCCCAAGTCACTAGTTTTGTGGTTAAAATATGAATACATCTCCTGTGTTTACATCCGTCGGCGTCATGATTTTAAATGACTTACTGTGTGAACAAGTTTATTCACATGCGATTTTAATTGCATTTCTTATTGAACAGAAACACCGTAATTATGAAGTAGAGTGTTTTAAACGTTAGCAGAATATCATTTGAAACAGAAACAAAGCTATTGTCATTTATAGTTTTTTAATGAGCTGCTAGCTACTTTGTTATTAAACTGCAAACTCATAATAAAGATAAAACATTGGAGAATTAGCACCATTTTATTCTTCAAGATGGAGTTCCCATACCTGTAGCTATTCTGACTATTCAGACAAGGACACTCATTATGAGAGGACTGTCTCCTTCAGGACAGTGTTATCAGCCAGAGTCTGACCTGAACATGGAGCCCTCCTGCTATATGTCAACAACATCCCGTCACGTCTATAAAAAGGATTACACAACTGCCGGGCAGAGTGGGAATGAACCCAGGATAAAAAGATTTGAAGCTAATCTACTGCAAGAGTTGACACTGTGAAAACAAGAGTCGCTGTAGCTGCCAGGAAACTATACTAGAAAATACGTCCGACAGGTTAAAGTGCACCCAAGCCTGTCGCAATAAACGATAAAATAATTCATCACAGAATAAATTAACATGAGCTTGATAATCACAAAAGTCCTAATTTGTAATGTTATGTCATCATACTACTTGCAAAAGGTCTCAAAATGACAATATTATCATTTATCGTAATAATTAATGGGACAAGTTATTGTCCAGCACAGCCTGTAATGGTAATAGGCCTAGGTGCATCTACAACACATTACAAGTAGCACTTTTTGTGCAAATTTCTGTTTTTATTAATTAATTTCTTTTACAAGACTTAATTTTGATCAAACTAAGCATTTATAGATTCTAGTCAATATTTAACAATAAATTACATTGTGCCAGCTATATTAATTCTGCAGCAGATTTATGCGTCTAGCAAAATCAGCTCTTCGTCTCAAAATATTAATTAATATGTTTTCTATAAGCAGAGTGGTTTGCAGACTGATTTCTACTTCTTAAAATTGGGCCATTGTTGGAACAATGGCCCAATTTGTTCCAACAAATTAGGCCATTTGTTGGAACCAACAAATGGCCTAATTTGTTGGTTCCAAATTCTTGACAAGAATTAAACCTTCTTGTCAAGGTTTAATTCTTGACAAGAATTAAACCTTCTTGTCAAGGTTTAATTCTTGATAAGAATTAAACCTTTCTAGTAGCATAATGAGTCATCTAGTAGGCTTGAAAGGATAGATTTTCAGCAGTGAGGAAACATTTCATCTCATGAAAAGTTGAAATAAGTGCTGGGACAAGCTATTTGGAAACTGTAGCAGTAAAACTTCAAATTGAAGAGCAAACAAAATCTTACACACACAGGAACAGGAAAATGTCAGATTTTCCACTTGTATTTACGCAAACCTAAGAACCATTACCATTCTTTTTCTTTCCACTAATACAGGAGGGGAAATGTTAAAATCAGGTCATCACCACTGCGTCTGATCACATACTGTTACCTCTAACAGCTCAAAATTAAAGAATAAAAATCCAAAGTCTCAAACACACATGAGGAAAACAACATATTTAAAGACCACAGTGCACATAATTAGTAGTTCAGAGAAGGAATCACTGAAAACTATTAATTAAAAGATAAAAAAAAAAAACTCGTCTCTAAATAAAAAGACAAAGTCATCTGCAGTCATTTTCAGGATATCCTCTAACCACCATCCTAAATCAAACTCTTTCACTTTAAGATCAGTCACTATCTGACTTTCAGTGGACATGATAAAACACGCAAGGTAAAAGTCAAAGTTGTGAAACATTGCATCAGCCATTTAATAAAAGGGAAGATTTTAAAACTATGGAAACAAAATATCAGCAGTTTTTCACCGATGAGCAATAACTTGCTTAAGGTGATGGAAGATTTACATTTTATGCTTAATCTTCTGTCATTTATTTATGAATCTGCCTTACTGAAAAAAATATCACCTAACTATTCATCTTACTTTTCTTTTATTACCAGGTAAATTGGAACTTATTTCTTGTTTAATACTTGAAAATTGCAGGTTAGGGGCAGCTCAGATGATCATCTAATAAACTTATAACAACACTTTAACTGTTAAGTTGTCAACAATAATCGGATTAGGTACTCTGAAGAAACTGCAACCTGACACCAAACTGTTTAAAATCTAGCTGATGTCTCTTTTGTTGGCAGAAAATCAGGTTTTTACTAACAACTCCTGCAGGTTGAGGCAGATTTAAAACAAGGCGAGCAGTTTAGGAAACCAATTAGCCAAGAGCATGTGTAAACGGGTCAATATCGCTTACATGATGAGTAGGTGGATATCAGAAACTGCTAGATGCTACTACGTCCACTTTAACACATTTTCCAAATGAAGTGCATCACAGATTACTAAAGTGTATTTTATACATTCTGATCACAGGTCTAGCTTCAACTCATACTAAAAGTCAATTAAATGTCATAACTCATAACATCTGAGTATCTTCAAAGTTGTGGGCGGTGAAGCTGTGAGCAGGAAGACTCTCCAGTAGCAGTCAGTTTTCAGAATCTGAAGAGGCCTCTGACTGAACACTCTTCCTGTACGACATACTAACACCTTAACATCTGAGCAGCAGAGATGATATTCCACAGCAACATTTCCTGGGTGAAACCATCATATGTTGCCAATCCACCTCATTTGCTTTTGCCACTCCTCTTTAAACTTCCTCCTTCTGTCTCCGCTCAGTCTCCTTTTTAACTCCTCTGGGATTTGGAGTCATAGTTCAGATGCTATTTAAGCTTCTGAGTTGCTAATCAACAGTTCCCAGGTGTCAGAAAAATAATAAATAAATACCTTGTTGCCGTGGTTATGCAACAAGTAGCATATTTTTTTGCTATTTTTAATCTTTAGTCCATTTTTACACAGATCACATAAATCAGCCACTTCCAGGACAGTCGTCTTCTCCATAAATGGAAGTTAAATAATTAACAACATATATGTTTAAAATATGATCTACTTAAATTCGGAAATACCTAACATATAGTGGAACAATGTTTTTTTTTTTTTTCCCACCTTACTGCCAGGGTGGTCAGATATCTTTACTTTTTAATTTCTTTCTTTGCCAAACAACATGACGCAAAACCAGACGACAGAATTGCAGCTCATGGGATTGGATATCTATTAGTATAAAAGAGAGCCAAACACACTGTTAAAAAAAAAAGAGTTGTTATTCAGCAAACAAAAACATTTCAAGTTAAATTCTGTTCCACAATAGATTTCCCCAAAAATGTTTTCTTGCTCAAATTACACTTGAACTTTGAATGCTTTTTCACTCAGTATAATAGATAAATCATTTGACACATCTACAACAAAGCTGATCTATTTATCCTTAAAAAGGGAATCCAACTGAAATAAATTCAGCTGCCTCAGGAAAAACTCAAATTACTTTCAGGTTTTTTTTATTTTTTTTATTGCAGGTATAAAACAGTCCAACAGCAGTTTTTAAATGCATTAAAACCAATAGGGCCTATTTTACCTGATGTGCAGAGTTGAAACCAGACAAGTAAAGGCAAAAGGAATAAGCTACCGTCTATTTTTGACAGCAGCACTTCCTGCAGTCGGATCTACTAACACTAGATATAATTTATTCTTCACACTTTCTAAAAGGAAAATAAATCAATACAATTTTAAATGATCTTTCCCTGTTTGGATCATGACAAATATAAATCTTTTTTATCAGCTATAGGTTATTAGTTCACTGTTTTGTGCCCTAAACTCAAATGCACAAAATTCAGAACTTGTAGAAAGAACAAACTTGTTAAACATAAAGTAATGTTTCACTCACAGCATACTACACATTTAGAAAGTTTTATTTTTTATTACATTAAATGTTAAACCTCAGCAAATACTTATTAAAGAAGATGAAACCTACATGACAAAACAAAAGATAATGATGAAATATTAGAGGGAACTTTCATTATTCACTAGAATTAATCTTATGCAAATGTCAGCTTCTTAGATATGCCACAGATTAGAACATTTTCACTTTTTTCAAACTATGACTAATTTCCTGAAGTAGAAACTTTTAGTTACGGAAATTTGTTTCTCAGCTGAGTACAAAGCTTACAAAGCAACTGTAACTTGCTGCCGTTTACTTGAATAAATCAGAACTTAAATCAAACTTGAAGACACAGTATTTCCTGTGGTAAAACTCTCATATGTCAAATGTATCTTTCTCATCACTTTACCACTAGTAAAGTCAATAGTAATTTTAGCAAGCATTATTTGTTTTGACCTTATTATGCATTTTTAAAATACATTGGACTCCTGATATTTGGAACCACAGCCACCCATTAATAGCCTAAATCCACAAATACTTGAGACCTTCTAAAAATAAAGGTTACACCTGCCTATTTTGATAGTTTAAACACCAAATATACCATAATATGTAATAAGTATAGTGTAAACCGTCTTTGCGCTAAAACAAAAGCTAATATCTATAGTCTTCCTTTTATCCGCTTTAGGGAGGTACAGGCAGTCATGGTTACTGTAATTAAAAGTAAAGAAAGAACAGTTTATGGGTGTCAATTATACTCATCCTATCCATCAAGTAATCAGTTTGTTTACTTGTGACAAGCAGGAAGTGACACGGTCTCTTTATGGACATAATCTGCATCTATTTATAAACCAAGACCTGTTGGATAATCTTCCATGGGGTTGGATTACCCAGGAAAGCAGAAGACTTTCTGTTCTGGGAAGGTGAACAGAAAAACATGGCAGGTGGGAATGTTGACTCGTCCAACAGTTTAGTTTGCTTCACCCTGTCAGGTCTGGCAGAACTAGTTTTACCAGTAAAGGATGCAAGGATCTGGGTGACTGGCCAGCAGTAAACTCAATGTCTATTCAACATATAAAGTGGATTTTTAACAAGTTAGTAACTTGTTAGTGATTGAGCTGGCCCTGGAGAGAAACTGCAAAGAGAAAGTCTCTCAATAATCAGTCTGAGAGTAATTTCCCGCCGAGGTGTTTGCTTTCAGTAGATTAAGGAAGTACATAGTGACAATACCCAAGGACACATGACTCTTCAGAAACTTGCCATTTCCTAGGCATGTGTAAAAGCAGAATTGGTCACCAAGCAGAGTATGGTGTTTTCATTCTTTACCTTAAGATTAAAAGTTGTTGTTTTATTTTTACAGCTCATCTATAATGCATCACTTTAGCTTTAGAGAAATGTATTTATTTTAGATTAAAGAGATGTCAAAATTGTCATGATTACTAAGAAAGTTTCACAGTTATATAAATAACTCAGCCGAAGATACTTGCGTTCACATAAAAGTAGTCAGTTTTACAAAAAACTGGAGTCCCTGAACTCGTTCCTTAACACAGAAGCAACTTCTCCAACTCAGATGACCAGCTTACACTAGAGATGGTCAGAGTTATTTCCTGTATATGACTTGTTTAGATGTAAAATTTACATTTCTAAAAATACAGTTTTCATATAAGCTGATTTAGGCCCAGTCCAAACAACCACAGATGACTTCTGTATCACTTGTCGGAGTGCAAAATGCTTTTTGGGTGACAGAAACTGAGACTTTTAAAAGTGCTTCTCTAAAATGCTGCCTGGTTTCTGAACACTTCATGTAAAGAAGTGTGCAAAATAGCAAACCACTATTTTAACATCTTCTTTATACCAGTCAATAGTTACTGTGCGTCCAAATTATTCTCATTACTAAAAGAAACAGATAAATTATGTAAAAACTTTAAGCAAATCCCCAACATCTTCAGAATGCTCAGTCCTCGTTTGACCCGGCATGGTTGTTTTAACATCTGTCGGGATTTATGGGATCTGTAACCAACTCAGACGTATTTTAAACAGCGTGGGGGAGGGGATTATCTGTTTTAAAGATAACCACAGTAATGCAGCTGAGGCTTTATGCAAAACTATGCAGTTTTTGAGTCTTCCCCTACTACCACAAGTGAAAAAATAGCTCTAATTATGTAATCATCAACCAAATCTAACATGAGAGAGCACGGCACCTCTGATCACATTTTGTCTTAATGCTAAATGGAAACAACACGAAAGTTTACCATTTTATAGACTGTGTTAAAATTAAATTTTATATCCACTTCCCCTGCAGATACGAACATTAACAAAATGGAAATAAATACCGGTTGTTAATAGTCGGCCCAGTTTTATTTATCCGACGATACAATTTTCTTTTTAAATTACTCGTATTGGCCGGCACTGATGTTAGTCCTGATATATTATGCATCCCTATTGCAGAGCATTAACAACTTAGCTAAATTTGCCACGACAAACTTATTAGCACTTCTAATTGTCTGTATCTCTCTAAACCAGTGGAACAGACAGCATTGTACAACACTGCAGAAAACAGAGAAAAATTGCTATTATTGGCAGTTTGTGTCAGCAAATCCCAATCCAACTCACAGCTGGAATGCTCTAAAGCTAATTTGGATGTAGTTCCCACATCTGAACTTTGACTTCCAGGAGAAACTTATCACATGCAAAAAGGTCAAATACCAGCGATGTGCCTTTTTGTCAGAGTTTGTGACCACAGCATAACGTCTCTCAGCCTAACAGAAATCCCCTGCACAAGTAAAACACACTGCATGATTATAATGTTGAGGTTGGAGAGGCCTGCCTAGCCCCCACAGATTTATAACATCCGTGGAACATTAGATACACACATTTCACATTTTATGTACAAGATATTATCTCACAAACCATTTCCTGAGCAAATTTCCCCCACCTAATGTTTTCAGCTCAAGTAACAAGATTATCAAATATTAGACTTGAAGTTCAACTTTCTACCCAGACCCACTTCAACTCTGACCATGCTAGGCTGCAACCCAAAAGCCTGCAATACAGAAAGTCTCCATTATAATATGAGACAAAGGTCCATGATGACTTGATGAATCTCCCCCCCTGATCTTTGCCATTTCTTCACAGCAATCAGTCAACACGTCATGGCTGACTTCGCTCTGCAGACAACAGGAATAAAACTTCACACCAGACACAGCATGAGAGAATTAGTAGCAACTTCAGCTACAACTTAAGCCAGTAGATTTTATTAGATGAAGTATAGTACTAATAGTCTAATAACTGTAAGCCATAAATATGGCTTTCTAGTTTAATCATAAACTAGAAACAGCTTTGGTTTCCTTATACCATGCAAGACTACTTTGAGTGCAACACTTTTCAAAGTGTGGGAGGCGAAATGTACCATTTATAAACTGCTTTTAAAATATGATGAGCATTGTAACGCAAGAAAAAAAAGCACCTTCTTTGGAAATTCCCAAAAGTGCAATCCAAAAGTTATTTCTTAGATGGAGTTAGAAAATCCTGTCTTATACTAAAAGCCACATTGTTGTAAATAGATAATGATCTCATTACAACTGTTTAAGTATGAATGAACTTTGACACTCTACTAACTCCAGCATTTTAAAGAACGGCTAATAGTAATGGAGAATGTAGAGCAATGCAATCCTTCTCCACTCCCAAACTGACTCAGAAGAAGTGAAGACATGACAAAGTTCCCTTTTTGTGGTAGAAAAAAAAAAAGTTTCACACAACCTCTAAAACTTTGTAATAATGATTCTGGATTTCTGACTGATTTACCGGTTGACCTTACAGATTACTGAAATAGGCCTGAGATATTCCCAAGATTTTTCTGCTATGGAAAGCATTTATGAATAAAATCTCAAGGTATACTTTATTACATTCGGAAATATTTTGACCTGAGGACAGTTTCCATTCACCTCTGCCCTTGAATGAGCGAGTAATAGTAATCTCTAGACCCACCAGCTCACCACAAGAAGTTTTCACGACTTCCCACGACACAATCCTCAGTTTAAGTTACTTTCCAAGCCACAAAGTTGGGCAAAGTGGTGTCAGTTGTCAGCATTAGCTAGCTAGCTCAGATGTTAGCTTCCGAACGCCTCGGATATTTCGCTTTTTTAACCGAGGCTAACTTTTCTTTTTGTATGGTTCGACCACAAAAAAGTCGCTGGTTTCATAACCCCCTGAATATTTCTTTGAAACCACTAAGCGGGTTTTTAGAGACATGAATGGTGGGGGGAAAGTAGCCCAAAACCCACAGAACGAGCATTGGCCAATCAGTAAAGTGTCAACAGAGACAACTTTTACGCCAAAAATAAGTACATACCCAACGGTAGCTCCTGGGGTGCGGTAACTTTTGCGGTGACTCGATGTTTAGCTGTACTCCAGGAAATATCCGTAAAGGAGCGCGTCTCCCTGAATAAGTGCCCACCGTGTCCACAGGCACCGACAGCAGCTGGAAACTCTGCGCTGAAGATAAAACAACAACATGGCAGCGCAGCGATGCGTTCAGGGCCCACCGGACTGGTGGGAAATGCGAAAAACACCTGTGATAAGAATGTGCTGGAACTGCACTTCACTGAGCCCTGTGGCGATTTACATACTTTATTTTACTATTTAAAATGACCCTAAATAGTAAAACAAACAATCAAACTAAATCTTGTCAGAGTTTGTGACCACAGTACAAACAAAATCAAACAAAAAGGGGGAAATTGTTGTGAACTTTCCTATAATTATGTAATGAAGTTTAACTAAACTCTCAGATTATATGTGTTATGACTGGGCTGCACATTATGAGAAAGATATGCATGATTGCTGTTAAATATTGCTCAATATTTTCCCTTAATGTCATAATACAAACATCCTGTTTCAGGGCCTTTGCTCTTGTCACGGTTGGGAAGTCGTTTATATATATATATATATATATATATATATATATATATATATATATATATATATATATATATATATATATATATATATATATATATATATATA
>NW_015113323.1:195525-243276 GCF_001443285.1 Poecilia latipinna | reverse complement strand
AAATGTATATAGATACATTCTTTTCCTAGTAAGCATGCGGTTTTTATTCAATAAATGTATTGAATCTTATATTTTAAACTATAAGATATACATATTTATTTAAGGAATTGTCACAATAGTTGGCAGTTTTTCTTACACTTTAACATTATTGTACATGGCTCTTGAACAGGCATGCTTCCAGAAAGCATAGGTTCAGCCAGATGGGGGCCAAAGCCTAAAGTTATAGCCGGATGTCAGGTGCTTTATTATGTTGTTGTCACTTACAGTTGGAAATTCAAAAGTGTATTTCTTCAGATGGGTGGAAGGGGGGAATGAAATTATGCTATAGTTCACATTCATTGAGCCAAATGTGGAGTGGGAGTTACATGTTTACAGGGGACACATTGTCCACTCAACCTACTCAACGTACCATCAGCCCATCAGTGGCACAAATTCTGTAGGCACATAGATTTATGAAAAATAACACATATTGTGGGTAAACAGGAAACATTTTATGCAATTTCCCTTTCAAAATTCAGTTCAAATTCAGTTCTCTCATGGAGCTTACAAAAAATTTCAGTGAGCACACATATTTCTGTGTTCCTCTTCATGTGAGTTGAGCATTCGGAAATAGTACAGTGTAGTAAAACTACCACTAAAAGTACCTTTTTTTAAAAAAAAGTTACTCAGGTAAATGTAACTAAGTGTAACTAGTTACTACCTACAATTTTTCCGCTTGTGGTTGTCTGTCTTGCGGTGTTTATTGAGAATAACATTTTATCTGCTGAACCCTGAGCAGCTATAATCCATATCTAAAATCCATCCATCCATTTTCTTACACCCTTGTCCCTTGGTGGGGTCGGGAGGGTTGCTGGTGCCTCTCCAGCTAACGTTCCGGGCGAGAGGCGGGGTCACCCTGAACAGGTCGCCGGTCTGTCGCAGGGCAACACAGAGACACACAACCATGCACACACACACTCACACCTAGGGGCAATTTGGAGAGGCCAATTAACCTGACAGTCATGTTTTTGCACTGTGGGAGGAAACCAGAGTACCCGGAGGAAGCCCACGCATGCACAGAGAGAACATGCAAACTCCATGCAGAAAGACCGGGGCTGGGAATCAAACCCAGAACCTTCTTGCTGCAAGGCAACAGCTCTACCAACTGCGCCACTATGCAGCCCCATAGCTAAAATTTTCTATCAAATTTAGATGTCGTATTAAGATATTACCTTTTAACATCCATTAAAATGTCATATTTTTAACTTTAAATTAAAAGTTATTCATCAGTCTAAAGAAATCAAGATGACCATATTTTGTATTTCCAAGGCAAAAATGTTCTTAAACTCATAAATATTTCAGAAGCTGAGTTGTACATTCTGTTTCACAGCATTTAAAGCAGCTTTTGCCCAGTAGCATTTTGCACTCTGGGGGTCTCTAAGAGGGTACTCTTTGGTGTAAACACAACAAATAGAAGAAAAGACGAAGCTGAAAGTCAGAGCTGCACATGTAAACTTTATTTTCACTGGCTATGTTTCATGAAGATCAAATTAAGTCACATTTCCTCAAATAAATTCTGAATTAGAAGAGGCTAAAATGTCTGCTGATTACACTCGTCGTGTCATTCCATGGATAGACCTAAAACGAGGCAACTGGATTATTTAATTGCATTATCGCGTCTTTAGAAGTTGAAGTGGAACACCGGAAGAGACCAGATTAGGCCTCTGTGCTAAAAGGGAAACTAATCACCTCCTGGAAAGACACTGACCCTCACATGTCAGTTTATCATGAACGTGTTAGGCTTTACTTTACTTGCATGTAAAGCCTCACATGTCTTGACCAGATTTGGCTAAAAGATCAAAATCAATTAGTACAGCTTTAATTCAAAGCAGAAAATCAACACATTTAAGCAAATTGTGTGATCTGAACTTCAAAACATTTCTTCATTTGTCTCTGCTTTGCTTTTTGCCCCATTCTGTTTAACTAACAAGAAAATACAAATTTATTCCTCTGGTCCTCTTTCTTTATTAAATAACTTCTCTCTCCTCCATTTTCTGCTGAACTATCGTTATGTTCCTTGGTTCCCTGCTGCTCGTACACTGCAGTTGTCATTGTTGTTGTGACAAAGTATTTTTTCCCATCACAGACTTCCTCTTCTTTTACTTTGCTTTAAAATAATAAAACATTTGAATATCTATTCAGAACAAAAATGTATGAAAACTGTGCTGGAACTGTGTAAAAAAGTTTCCTTAAAAACAATTGACATTCTGGGCTGGAAACCCCCAATTCTGCAAAGAAGAGAGGACCAAAATGCTATTAGGCTGTGGGGGAAATCGGAATATTTTTCCTTTAGTTGTTATGCTGGCAAGATGCAATACACGTATCAGCCTCTGCTTGGAGCACTGCAATAACATCAATCAGAAATTTTCTGCAAGTGCAGCATGGTAATGCTTTAGTCATGTCTACATTAGTGGCCAGTCCTACTTCAAATTCTTCATAACAAACCATGCTGGTGCACGCAGGCCTCACATAATAGAAGTAGTGCTATCACTAACCTCTGCTGAGGACATGGACACACTCTCACCGCAATCATAAACCAGTATTTTTTTTGCTAAAAATGATTTATGTCCTCAAAACACTCCACAGCCTTTTAAATCCTTAGTCATGTGCAGTGATGTATTGTTATATTGCCCTAAAAACCTCACCGAGCTCCTGCAGAAACCATCCAGTTGCTGATGATTTATAACATGAAAGCAGAATGTTTATTTAGAGTGAAGGTAGTGTTGTAAGAAATATGCTTATAATCTAAAACTTGCCACAATCTGATATAACAGTTTTAGCCACTCTGAAGATTCAAAAACTGTTCAGATTTTTTTTTTTACTTGTCATATATTTTATTGGAATTTTATGTAATAGGCCAGCAGAAAATTATGTATAATTCCAAAGTGGAAGGAATTTTATTTTTAAAATAAAAAAACTGAAAAGTGTGGTCTGCATTTGTCTTCAATACAATTTGCATTAACTCTAAAAAATGTAATAAATGAATAAATGTTTGCAATTTGCCCCAAGGTTCAGAGGAATCATGTAGAAAGTGTTAGACCAGGTCAAAGTAGAAACTTTGGGTCGCATGCAAAGCTCTATTTTGGGTGGAAAACTTACACTGCACATCACTCTGCAGGATCATGCTGTGGAGATGCTTTTCCTCAGCAGGGATTCTGGTCTGAGTTGATGGAAAGATGAATGAAGCTAAATACAGAAAAGTATCAGAGGAAAAACTGTTAGAGGCTTCAGAAGACTGCAAGCTGGGATTCACTTTCTAGCAGGGCAACGACCCTAAACATACAGTGACTGCTACAATAAACTACAATTTACATCAAGGCTTACGCATGTGTTAGAATGGTCCAGTCAAAGCTCAAACCTTTGTGAATCTGCAGCAAGATTTAAAAATAGCAAATCTAACTGAACCAGAATTATTCTTCAAAGATTGACTGTGAAAACTGTAAGTTTCTAGATGCGTAAAGTGATAGAAACATAACTAGATCGCCTGAATGCATTTTGAAAACCCTGCATTGTTGTCTTTAGATCTATCCAGTGGATATACTCACATATCCATACAAGTGGGATGTATCCTGGACTTTTTGCCAGTCCATCATAAAGCAGCTCTGAGACACAAAGTACAAACTACCAACCATGCAAACACTCACCCCTAAAAGCAATTTAGAAGGACCAGTTAACCGGAAAAACATGTTTTTGAACTGGGAGGAAACCAGAGTACGCTGAGAAAACACATTCATTTATGGGGTAGACATGCAAACTCCATGCAAAAAGACCTCAGACCAGGATCTGAACCATTAACTTTCTGGCTGCAAGGCAACAGTACTAACAGCTGCTCCATCATGCACCATAATAAAATGCAATATTCTAAAGGCATCCATGTGCTCCACACAATTACCTGGTTTGTCTTTTTAATATTAACACCATGTCAGATTTCTTACATCCCACATTAGCCGGTGAGCTGCACATTTTCTTAATCCCAGCCAGACGCCACAGATGTTCGCATATTTAAAACATTTGGAATTATTTCTACTAAACTGAGCTGGATAAATGTCAAAGCTTTCCAAAATTACTGATTTCGTTTTAAGGGTTGAAGTACAAACAGGTGCAGCCATGAAACATCAGAAGGTGTGAATGTCAGTATTGATGAGAAAGGGTAGAACTTACTGCGCCGCAGGGATTCCTCCATTTTCATAATCCAATCCAAAGCTCAGCTCCTGTCCCAAAAATGTAAATAATTTCATTCCTTTATTTCATCTCTCACCACCTAAAAAAGAGAACGTAAAATTATATATGGTGGGAAGGTCAATGTGAAATGTAATGAGATGACTGCAGATACATAAGATTAAAAGTAAACAGAAAGGGAAAAGGACTCTTGTAGTGAATCAAGGAAATATTTGCTCACTTGAATTAGAGATGATGAATAGTTATGGCATTTTCTAAACATAAAAGTCAAGAGTAAAATATATTTTTAAAACTAGTTTTCTAGAAGCAAAAAACCAATTATGCTTAGTTTTGTGTTAATCTCTCACAAATATCACATTAAAATATCTTAACAATTGTTTTTATTACATGACAGTATGTGGAAAACATATTCATTTGCAAGAGACTGTTACTTTTTGCATGTCTTCAAAACAAAATGACACAATCTACCCTAAAAATGAGAACATGTTGGAAGAATGTGTATCAATGAGGTCTGCAATCACTTGATTAGATAATAGATTTTAGCACTAAATTGTTTATCTGAATGAGTTCAGTTTTGTGCTAATTATCTAATTCTGTGAAAAGTATGAGAATATTAACCTGAGTTCAAAAAAGTTTAATACATAATCTTTTATTTCACAAAAGTCAAGAAAAAGTGAAAATGTGCCTCCTCTAAACCTCCTCTTCTTTTTTTCTAACTTTACTTCCAAAAGCCTTTGTTCACTCATCAACATCTTGACCTGCCCTACAGTTTAGTGGAAAAATGCTGATATCGCACTGAATATTACACTCTTTCTGGATCCTAGAAAGGGAGCTAAGTCCACTTTTTCAGAAATACAAGTTACACATGCTAAACATCTACTAGGATGTTAACCATGTGAGGCAGATTTAATTGGGGGCATGATGATACGGTGATCTAAAACACATTTGCTTAAACAGAAAGGTCATAAGTTCGTGTTCAGAAGAGCCAAGCAGCGCTGTGTCGCTGAACAAAGTCCAAACTCCGACTGCCTGCCCTCCTCCAAATGTTACATAGTGTAAATGCCAATTAAGCCCCTGTGAAGTGGGAGTGAAAACAGAATGTCCTCTAATTTAAATAAATGGAATCACTACTGTGGCTCAGAGAAAATCGATGTACTTTATAGCCACATGTCTCAACTGGTGGCGCTAAACGGAGAGTTAGTTCCCCTCAGTGTTTTCTTTGAAAGTATTTCAGCTCTTTATAAAATCGCTCTTAGTATAATTTTATTTCAGAAACTAAATTATTTGGTGAAAAGCAGATAAATGTACATTCTGCATGCATTGTTTCGGCTGTAGAACAGTTTCTCAGCTCCATACAGTGTTTGAATATGCTGAAGGAGATTATGATGTGGGCAAAAATAAGAAGTAAGATGATTTTTATCAACCTTATTAAGAAGCGTAGCGGTTTACTGCACTGTGACAGTGCAGCGCTACCAGCACTTTCCTCCTCTCTCTTATAAGGCGATCATATCTCTGCAACAGACCCGAAGCTGGAAAATTTGCCTTAAGCTCTTAACACACCGACTAAATCTATGGTAAAATGCTCTATAGACATGAAATAAAAGCTATTTCCCTTGTGCTGATGGATGCAAATCAAACCCAAGGCTTTCTAAGTGATGCATTTCAGCAGAATGGTTGTTTTCTGACTGCATTTCTAAGCACTGTAAAGGATGAAGGCACTACTTTATTAGAAGAAGGAGATTCAGGTGTTTTAAAAAAATGTTAAGCACTTAAACAAAAATCAAGAGTAAAAGGGACCAAAGGTGGAACTATTTATGTTTTCCTTTTGAAGTTCATCAAATGTGACTGATTCCCTTTAGACATCCAACGTAAAGCTGAATCAAATTGGTGAATTACCTCAAGCTAGACATTTTAAAATAAAACTGGACACCAAACCAAGCACACAGTGATGCATTAATAGATGTTTAATGATGTTTTTGCCTTGCAGAAGAGCAGTTTTGCTCTTTATGATTCTCATTTTTTGAGTTCCATATGGGTTAGTGCCCATCTGAATCCCTGCTATGCAGTAAAGCCTGTGCCAAATTATGAGCGCTCTCAGCCAAAAGCGTCTGATCCGTTTCACACCTCCCTTATGCCTCCTGCCAGCGAACTTGCAAGAAAAGGAGAATGTGAACAGACGAACAGCTAGCGACCTCAGAATTAGCAGATCTGAGATGGGTATTTTAATTCAGCAGTGGTCCCAAAACCTTAGAAATGGTTTTGCAGGCCTTTCCAGAGTTATGGATGTCAATTACTTTTGATTTGATCCATTTATGAACTTTTTCAGATCTGGACATGACATGTTTTTTGGTTTGTAGATTCTCTTCTGCTCTTTGTTTGTCACCTTCTTGTTACCTTGCTGCCTAGATTCCTCCCTCAGCTATTTTGTGTCCCCTGATTGTGGTCACCTGATTTTAATTCCACTAATCACACCTCTTCTTCTTTTTAAGTGCCTTGATTTTCATTGTTCACTGCTGGTTTCTTACATGGATCTCACCACCATGTCTTTGTCACTGTCTATTCCATACGAGTCTCAAATCCTGCAGAAGAAAATATTTTCTGTATGTTCTCATGAAACACCCAACAAAAATATGATCCAGTTCAGACGATTAAACAGTTTTTATTTAATTGATTTGAATGACTAAACACTGAATAAGCACACTGTATATTTCAATAATAAGCTGGACTGCTACAAATTTTCTACTTCTTAGTTTTTTGGATTTGTGTTTATTTTTTTTTTTCAAATTTTACATTTAATTTTAGATCCATAATTTGATTTAAGTTTGTTTATATTCAAAATTCACAAATAAATCTATCTTATTTTATAATTCCCACATAAATCCAATGTATTTTGTCAAATTAACAGCTAAAGAAATAAACCTCCTTTACTCCAAATCATAACAGTCTATTTTATTCTTTTAAAGAATATAAGACTTTAATTTCATATAAAATTTCTACCATTAATAATCATGAACTGCCTCAGGAAGGGAAAAACAGTATCTTTAATTAATCAGGTGGTTTTACACTTTTTCCTTCAATAATTTTTCCTTTACAGAATGGCAAGACTCCTAACATTTTACCTCATTTGTACCTAATAAAAATACAGTTATCAGTGTCAGTTAAATAAAAGGAACATGAGAGCAAAGAGGCTACAACTTTCTGTAGAAAATGAGTAAAATTTTACTTTAAAAAGCAACACAATGTTGATTCCTGCAAGCTTTAGAGAGTTATCTTGAAATAAAGATTTAATCTCATGTCATTCATTAAGTTTCTTTGGGAATTGCACTAAATTAATCCTCAGCATAATGTAATCTGGGTGAAAATGCTGGAGAAATGTCAAGCCTACTAGTTTTCTGCCCTTCCAAATGATCTATGCACTCAATAATAAGAGTTAGTAACATGTGAGGAGACACATTCTGCAAAATTCATCCACTGCTGACATGGACAACAATTGCCAGCTCTCCTCCATCAGCAAAAAACACATGACCTTCCACCTGCCAGTCAAACAAGCAACAGGTGGAGTGATGCATCGTGGGTTTGCAAAATAACAGTCAGTTTTGATTTCTAACCTAACAAATCAAAGGCTGACGAAAGTAGAGCAGAAGATGTAAAGAAGGCTGGATGCTCAGGCTCCCAGCATGTAAAGGTTACAGAAACGCCTGGAAACTGTAATGAGCTCAAATTGATTTTAGTTTAGGAGAAACAGAATGCTAAACAGAAATCTCAGACAAGCTTCCTAGTAGCAGGAAGTGGGTTTTAAACCCATTTTAACAGAAGAAATCAGACTGAAGTTTGATATACACTGCTGTGAAAAAATATCCCTTCATTCTTGTTTTAGTCTAAAGCAAAACATCAGACATCAGTATTCAGTGGAATATATTTGAAAAGTTAGAAGGCTGATCAAATCTGAAAAGGTGACATCATCAGAACATTTCAAGAAACATGTTATGCGAAATTCACAGTTAGCATGTCTTTATACTGCCATTTGAGTCTCAACTGTTATTGGAAATGAGTTAATGTTTTTAGTGTCTGGAAAATGATCTCCCAATTGTTCAGTCACAATCAAGGGAACTGCGCCATTACCTAGTAACCTCAGCCGAGCCCAGCCCCGTTACCTTGCAACCCAGCACAATACGGTACGTTTGATCAGCTGGTTTTACTACTGAATACTCTGTACAATGGCTGCTGGAAAATACAAGTGTTTTGTTGTTGACTTACCATCCAGAAACCACTTACTGCACTATTGGTTGTACATGAAGCTCTACTAATGCTTTTCAAAGATGTACGGTCTTATAATTGTGCATCTGTTTTACTGTAACTGTTGAGTTGAGGGGTCATGACCAGCAGCAGCTTACCTTTAAAGTAACAAGTGCTAAAATAACTCATTCTGAGTTATTTTCTGAGTAACTCAAAATTTGCAGAAATGACCTAAAATCTCATTATCTAAGAATAATTTTGAGCAGAAAATGTAAAGAAACATGCTTTGCATTACCCACAACTACCTTAACCCTATATTGGGTAAAATAACATACCTTGTGTTTGCCGTTTGTTGGGTGTACTTGCTGGTTAGTTGGACTGCCTTGGATTGATCAAGCAAAATGCCTAATTTCTATTAAAAAGACAACCTGAGAACATGTAACAAGTTTGATCCCACCAGTAAGAAGCTTCTGTTTCGGTGACGTTGTGATCTATTATTCTATAAGCAGCTAAAACACTCAGCTGTTGCATAACTTTGCAGGACAGCATGCACACAGCTGTTGAAGGCCAGCTGTGCCTTCTGTAATGATCTTACAGCAACAGCTGAGGCAACTTCTGCCACAACCTACTTCTCTACTACACCCGCTGTCTTGGACACGCAGCCCTAAACAAAGATGACATCAGCGCACACTCAAACGTGACTCGGAGAGGCCAGCTGAGCTCAGCTGTTGGCAAACTTTCCCATCTGTCGCCTGAAATCCACAGCATCGGCCCCCAGCGCAGCCTCATCAGGACTCCGGAGATTTACCCAGCAGGGGGGCGGAGCCAAGGGTGCTGGGTCATGGTCTGAAAGGGAAGGGGGAGTTTTTTGGAGCTTATCTTTCCTGATCGAGTACATCACAATGACAGGGAACTAATCCAACGTTCAGCTTCGGCAAGCCCGCTGCGGCTGAGCGATTGGGTTGTCCTTGCCTCAACAAGCGGCAGTGCCATCCTCTCCCCCAACACCACGAAGATGATCTCCATCTCTCTCCACTGTATAATTTCCCTTCTGGCTTCCTGTCTTCTGCTGTTGATCTTCTGCTCTGCCTCTATGCAGCTATTTGAAGTCTGGTGGCCCATCATGAACCTACACACACAGAGCCTTATCTCCTTTTTGAAGAGGATTGGTCTTGATCTTGACTTCCTTTGAGCATACACCTTTGACCTGAGGAAGAAATGAAAAAAAAAAACTATGAAAATTAAGTATTTCCTTTTTTCTCCAAGAGAAAAAAAACATGCAGGAAAAGCTGGGTTTATGCAAAGCCCAATACTTTAAGCAGGAGATTATAGTTGAAACGACATTTTTCTCAAGTAAAAATGTTAGAGTAGTACTTTTACTAGAATAAATTTTTTCTGTTTATTTAATACAATGTTAGGGGTGGGCAACTAGAGGATGTCGCTAACTTCCATTTTATCCAGCTTTCAATCAGGATACATGACTTTATGACATCTCACAGAGTTCAATTTGTACATTTATGCAAACTTATTAAAATTTTACTCCCAAAAGTGAAAACTTTGCAAACTTAAGAAACTTCATACTGGAAACCAAACTCACATAAAATCAATATTTTATGTCTTTCTTTCCCCTCAAGGATCCTTTGTTTTGTTATTCTGGGAAGATTTAAGGTCAGCACTTGCTTATTAAAACAAACTATGTTCATATTCCACCACGAAACCAACACACATGAGAAATAATGAAGAGGCGGCATATGTTAACAATACCCAACACACAAACTGTACCTACAGCAAAAAAAAAAAAATATCTCATCAAATAAACTCAGTGGAGAAGAAGCAGCAGATGTCATGGTTTCCAAATCATCATTCGCTGCGTTTCCATTACAAATACGCACTAATTTTTGTCAATATTTCACTAATATAAAAAATACAATTTAGCAATTGCAGTGTTTCTGTTAAATAAAGAATTAAAATCAAACATTTATGAGTTTGTTTATGCAGTAATTCATTAAAAACATCCTCCTACCACTTCCTATGGTCTTTTTTACGTTTTCCACCAGTAGTAACATCTGGTCGTTGATGACATGACTAGCGTGATGCAAAAAAATTGTTTCTGTGAAAAACACTAATTTTGATGTGGTTGAAAAACTACATCATCCTATCACAAAAACTTTTTATTTTTACTTTTAACTTTTATTAAAAAAAAAACAAAAAAACAGGAGTTTTTGTTTTTTTAGTTTTTTGTTTTAACGGCTTTTACATTCAATAATTTCATTTTCATAATTCCAATTTGTGGAATGGAAACATATTTTCTGACTGGAAATGAGCCTCCAGCAATCTGAATTATGTCCCTCTCCAATCTTCTACCAAGACTTTGGAACCTTTATTTTCAAAATAAATGTAAAATCTATCTGTATTCAATATGTAACTTGTCAGGAGTCCAGTCCTTGTTCTCCTCAACTCAGGTAAAACTGTTCTGATGTTTATATCCATTCATAGTGGCTAAAGCCCTGATTCTAAACCCAAACAACTTCCTCACATTCGCCTTAAATGGAAGTTATTAATATAACTTGTGCACCTCTTAATTTTTCTTTTCTTTCACTGACCTTTCAGCCGTCTTTCACAATGTGAGTAAGACCATAATAAAACATTTGTGGATTAAAATAAATTTTATTGGTATGTATTTATGGTTTTAGTCAGCTGCAAGCCACAATCAACAAAATTAAAAGGAACAAACACCTGAAATATAAGCTTCAAAAACAAAAATACTTCAGAGAACAGGTTTTCTCTGAAAGATCAAAAATATTTAGTTTCTGTCATTTAAACTCCTTTGTATCTGGTTACACTTCTGCAACCAGCTAGTTCAATATTTTTATCTTCTTCATTCAGGTCACATTATAAATGATTTTGTTATTCTAGCTGAATTTGTAGAAAACTCACAAAGCATGAGTTTATTGCAGTAACTGAATGCAAATAATTTACTGCTGAGAAAGAATAATCTTCACTGCTTCATCTTATTTAAATAAATTGCACAAGTCACTCACAACCAAAACTAGCCTCCTCACCAGATAAAAAGAAATGAATAAAACCTTGTAGCACCTGTTACAGCACCACTCAACCGACACATCGAAGTTCCTGAAAGCCTGAAGACATACAGAAGAGCACCTCACCCTGAAACCTGAAACCATGATGCTTAAGAAAAAGTATGAAACCTCCATGACCTTTAATCTAAAATTAGTGAAAGAAGATGCTACAAAAACTACAAAAAGTCTGTTTTTAGCCAATCCAGAAGCAAAGCTGGAGGCGTGTCTATCAGTCTGTCAGGCTGCTTGGCCAACACCTGAGTCTGCACACAGAAATAAAGCTGAGGCGTCCTCCTGCATGGTTCCAAAAAATATTAAACAGGCTAGATACTATTCCTCTGTTCATCTGAACTTTTACAGCAGAAAGCTGGTACAAGTAAACCATCCCATTGAATTTAACTAAGTTAAAGACCACACTTTTATTGTTGAAACTGAGAATACTTGATGAAACTGTGCTGACTTCATGCTGCAGATGTCATCACTGGAACATCTGTGCATTCAGGAACTTTCTAACATGGTTTATTGATTTGATTTAACTCTTTTTGCATGAAGTTATTCTTGAACTTATTGGACATATTTAGACCCGTCTCTGTTCATATCTGCAACCAAATGTTAAACTGGTGGCAGCTTAACACTTGATCTCTGACACTCTGGTGCAGGGTGAGTTCCCATGGTGATGGAGTCAGTTATGAACTGAACCAGTTGTGTGATGCTGAACCTAAAGTCATTATCTAGAATCCACTATATGGATAATTTAGTAGCGGATATGATTCTGAAAGTGACTACTGAAGAAGTGAGCATACACTTGACAGCCGTCTTAACCAGTATTTATGCATTCTTTATACTAAATCATGTAAACACTGAAAGTACAGTAAAAATGACTTTAGTATTATATTTAGCAATTTTTTTTATTTCACTGAGTTTTGCTGAAAAGAAGAAAAAAGAAAAACCTGGTGCAGTTTTCCGTGTATATTGCCATTCCACTGAATCCACTGCAGCCTCAGATTGAATATCTGAGGCTGTCAGATATTCAATCTGACAGCCTCAGATTGAATATCTGAGAAGTTGGAGGGTCGTAAGCCTCCAACTTCTCCAGTGTGATTTTCTCTCAACCTTTGCAACATGGTGAGCTGTCTCTCCAGCTCTGTTGCAATCAACACCAGCATACTTTGAGCCTGAAGCTTCAGCTCCATCTGGCTCTCCAACTCTGCCTCTCCAGGGCCGAGACCCTCAAGTTAAATGTTACTTTAGCCTTCAGACTCAGTCCCAGCTGGCTCTACAACTCTGTCCCACAGTGAACTTCCTCCACCCACATTTGCTCTCCAGGGTCTCACCTCCCTGCTGCAGAAAGAAAAGGGGAGACACATGTCACCTGAACCAATCAACCCCCAATCTGAACAGTTTCTTGATACTCAGCTCCTGCATGAAAATGAGACAACACTGTGTTACCTATCTGGAGAACACAGATGAGAAAACAAGTAATTTACTCTTTAAAATCAAAAACATCACTTTGACTATACCTTCTGTTTTTGATGTCCTACATTTAAAATCATTCACATCCTCTTTTTGTGATGAAACAACCCACCACAAAGTCTTTTAGGAACATCTGCACAAACCGAGACAACGTTGCTTCCATAAATACATCATTATGCAAAAAAAAGAGTCATGACCAATTATAAGAGTATAAAATGTGATTTTTTTTTTCAGTGATGAAAAAAAGCATCTAAATGTTAGAGGTGAAATAAAATAAAACTAAAATCCAATTTGCAAAGAGTAACTTATAATTTCTCTTTATTGTAATAATTTAAGTTCAGTTTAGATATTTTTCCTATTAAAAAAGTTCCGAATGTACCTTTCTTTCTTGTTTCTTATTTACATTATTTCCCTTGTTCAGGGTGTTTGCAGAGTGAATTACACAGACAAGGTCAAACTCGAAAGAATATCGACTGTAAAAATAATTCATTTGTGCTTTCATGCAATACTTAGAGAATTAAGAAAAATAGTTGCATTGATTTTTGCAAAAAATAAATCCATCCTCTGCAGGAGTTTAATACATGGAGGCCTTGCTCTGATGACTTTATAGAATACTGGATATGGAGCAGGACAGACAAATAAACAGAACCCACCACCTGTATCCTTAAATCAGGTGCATTTGGAAATATATTTGAAAACACCTAAAACTTGAAGCATTTTTTTCACATTTCTAATTCAACCTACCTACCATGTAGCCAGCATATTCTGTATGTACACTCATTAACAAGCAAATGCATCGTGCTACATAAAAAACTAAACAAAAACAGAATTAAACAGCAATGTCCAATAACAACACTTCTGGTGGAGAGGATGATCTGAACATCAGATGACAGAAGAAGCCTTCTGCCTGCTGAAAAAGTCCAAAGTCCATAAAAATGTAGCAGGTACTAAAACCAGATTACCAAATGTGGTTTTATTACCTTGCCAACATATAAACAGATTCAATAAAATGTTTATGAGAAGGATTAAAAACTCTCAATTTTCTTAAAAGCACAATTATCAAAAACAGCCCTCAAATACTCAGAACTATTTAACACAAATTAGCAAATCACCACATTATTTTCACAGTAATTCATTATTGTGAGTTTATTTTTCAGCAAATAATAATTAAAAACATTGGGTTTGAATCAAAGATCTTCAAGCCTGGTCCTCAGGGTACACTGCCCTCCATGTTTGAGACGTTTTCCTGCTGCTGCACACTGATTGCAGGCTTCTGCAGCGGAGGCACGCTAAGGAGAAAATGTAATCATTTAAATCAGCTGGGCTGGCGTGGGAAACGTAAAAAACATGCAGGAAAGTGAGTGGGGCCTGACGACCGGTTAAAGACGACTGCTTTAAGTGGCCGGTAGCTCCTACCTGCAGGTCACAGGTTGGTTTCATTTGTTTTTAACTGCTGAGATGTATTTCTGAACAAACCAAGTTTAAACGGAAAGAAAAGACTAGACTCATAGAATTAAAATGTAACTAATACAGCTAAAAGTAAACTTGTTAAGTCATGTAAATCTTAAATCTACATTTTAAACAATTAAAATTATTTTTTTCTATTCTGAAACCATCACATCAAATTTAACCGTGTTCTCATTGTCAGTAAACAAGAATATACATTTACAATTTATGGTATGTGCTTAAAGTTCAAGTATTTATGTGAGGAACAGTAGCTTTTTATTTGGTTTTGCTTGAGTCAGATGTGATTTAGAACAACACCAGAAGGTTATATAAAACCCATTTTCACTGAAGTTGTTGGTTTGGATTAGGTGAAGCAGTACAAGCGATATATCAACGTGTTTTATTGATTTTTTTGGCTCACAAACGGAAAGTCGATGCTGATTTCTGCAACAGAAGCTGAACTGTACGCCTGAAGTTAAGAGCATCACTGAGACATGTATGTTTGTGTGAACTCATTTATTCTTTATTAGAAAACAAAAACAGATGTGAGGAAGATGTGTAGAGTAACTATGAGTCTTCACAGTTCTTCTATGAAGAAATTATTTGTTCTTAGTCATCAAAACCAGTTAGATAAGAATTGCATAAGACTTCTATGTTTGGTTGGCAGTTGGCTTCCTGCTCTCCTGTCCTTGACTGGATTCTTTTTATTGAAAGATTTCAACATCAACTATCATTTTTTGCAGCTAACCATCATCAGCATCTGTCAGCTCTTCCTAAGATTAAAAAATAATCAATAATTAGTTTTCCAAAAAACCTGAAAAGGAGATGAAGCTGCAATTTACTCTTCACATTAGTTGAAACTGGATTCATTTTCTTGTTTCATTTTGAGAAATTTGAAATCCTAATAATAATAATTCTGAAGTCATGATTTTTTCTTGTAGGGCAGCTTAGTGTGAGGGTAAAATACTGAGGAGCTTTTAAACCATGTACAAAAAATAGACACAAGGAACCTGTGAGGCTAATTAACTGATTAAATAAGTCATAACGTGAAAAACACAGGAAAATACAGTAAGCATGTCTAAACATACTAGAACCTAAAACACAATAATAACACAAAAACATACTAGAACCTAAAACACAATAATAACACAAAGCTCCATAAAAATGATTAAGCTCTGAATCCCAAAGGACAGGCCCACTCCCCTTTAGTCATTTTCAACAGGAAGAAACATTCAGCAGAACAGGTCATTTCTTGTAACTCATTAATCTTGTTTTGCTCTTTTCTAAAGAGAGAAAAACAAAGAAATGTCACAAAATTAATGTCAGAATTAATTAAAAACTGCAAAATCTAATGGGAAAATTGGTCAGAATATCAGTCAGCAGCATATATGCCTAGAAGAGCATCTAAGCCAGCAGGATGATCTCAATGTATGAGGATCATGACCATGAGATTATGGAAAATGACAAACAGTCAGAATGGACACACACAGGAAACAATGACACCAGGAAATCATGACCAAAAACTAAGGGTTTGTTCACACCAGCCCTCTTTTATTGAACTTAGGGAAATGAGAACATGCATCCAACTCTGGAACTGATCAAACAAGAAAGCTCTGGCCCACCTAAAAACATAAATCAGTGTTTCCACAGATCAGTGTGTCCAGCAGACTTGGTTCAGTTGGGGAGGAAAATTGCAACATTTGTGACATTTTCAGTTGGTGATGTTTATTTTCACACTGCACTGCGTCAAATCAAACAAACTCTTTGAAAAAAACCCATCTGCCCCTCGCCAAGAACCACCGAAGGAAACGACATGAAAACTTCTGAAGAAGACACTGAGCTCAACTTTCTTCTACACAAAATATAAACAAAAATTTTGTTTACATTTAATCTGAGTTGTGTCAGATTTTGGCAGTTGTAGGATTTCTCTTTAGATGCTGGTAAAAGAGCACAAGCAGTTTTTCCTGCTAGCGGTACACATGCAAGTTTATTTTTGGTTGTATTTACCCAGAATGCCCTGCGTCGCAGTCCACTTCCTGCTTTCGGAGCGGTATCCATTCCACTTGGCGTTCACATATGCATTCGAACCACACCAGAATTCATTTCAACTGAACTAAGACCAAGGTTTTTGGATGGACCAGAGTTCGATGCTCCTTCACACCTTTCCAATTTAACCAGACTTTCTTGACAAATGAATCAGTTGAATTCAACAAGCTTGTGTGAAGGAACCCTCAATCTCCATGAAGTGAACCAAATGCAGGAGGATTACAGTGCCAGGCACTATGGAAGTAGATGGCATTTCTGGCATTCTCAGCGCCACACACTATACTGCGAAAGCAAATTTCCAAAGTACAGTGATGTTTTGCTGTTCTTTTTTATGTACTTGGCTTTCCTCCTTTGACTCACTTACAAACCTGTGTGTTTCTCCATGCTACAAAGAAGCATTTAAAAAGGAAGAACATCTGGTGTCATTAAAGATCTGCTTCTGATTTATTGGGCAACATCAGGTGCAACTTCAAAGCCTCACAAGGAGTTTGAGACTGCAGGACTCGGTAAAGACTGACTGAATGCTTGAAGAAGGATTTCATTACAGAACGCCTACAGGCAGTCCAGCAGGTTGTTTCTTGAGTCAATGTTAATAGCGATGAGCGATCTCATCCCCTGCAGAAGCACCTTGCAAACCTTCTCCCTCTGGCCTTCGCTGACGTCTGCTTTCAAGCATCCAGCTTGATTTTGTTTACATTTCTCATTGAAAACTAACCAGTAGAAACTTCTAACCATCATGTACGAACATGCAGCTTTATGCATTTCATTATCTGTACCTATAACCAGCTGAATGACAAAAAAAAAAAAAATGCATCTATATTGGCAGAAAACCTAAAATCTCTCGCTCTTCTCCCGGTCTGCAGAACTCCCATTACAGATTGATTTGAACTGCACCACTGGGCACATTATTTCCTTTCACACTTTTTGTGTTAAAACAAAAGAATAAACACAAAAGAAAGGTCGTCGTCCTTTTCAACAATGAAGAAATCAAAAACGGGCAGAGGCAAGCCCCAACTTCACATAATTTCCACACTTATTTATCCCATGCAGAGCAGAGAGCAGACAGAGGAGAGAAACTTCAGAAACAGCTTTGAACGCAACTTGTTCAAAAGATCCATTAAAAAAGTGGATATCGTTTGCTCCTCCACAATGTTTAATAAAAGAGGCAGAGCCCGACTGCTGACATTTACAAAAATGAATTAAAGTCTAAAAACTGCAGAGCAGAAAAGTAACAGAGTAAAACAAGAGATGAAGTTTATCTAACCTGTGACCTGCAATTCCAACAACCGGGAAATCCTCAGATTTCATGTTTTAAACAGGTTGGAGTCAGATTGTGTTTTATGTTAGTTTTTAGTTGAAAACTCACAGAGAGAGGAGGAGGAGTACAGGGAAGAGGAGATGTTTAAACCTGAATATGAGCCTGTAGAGATCCTAACGAAGTAAACTGGATGTCAAAAAGATGGGAATGAATGAACAGAAGGTGAGACAGATGAGGTAGCGTCCAAGAGTTTTATTTTTTTTTTCTACATGGTTAAATAAAACACCAACTTAAATAATAATAATAAATAGTATTGTTTTTTTTATAACTACACAGTATTTATGTTTAAATTTTGCCCTTACTGTACAGTATTTTCTTCCATATTCTGTTTTTTATATTTATTTTATGTTATATCTCTGTGTGGGCCTATTTGCTGTTATTGTCTGTCACTTTGCTGCTGTTCCACAGACTTTTCCCTATTGTGGGACAATAAAGGGTATTTCTATTTTATTCTAAACACGTGACACTAAGCAGACAAGCTTGGGTTGCTTTTTGCCCTTATGCAAATAATGTTTGCATAATCTCCTTACTCCTTCCATGTCTGTGAAAAACACTTTATACACAATTAAATTAGTATTAAATAATTGACATTTACTGGCTCAGCATATTCAAAACAGCTGGATCATATTTTGTTTTGTTTTTATGAATAATTGTGCATAAATCAGTGCAAATTTATTTTCTAATGAAGCAGGTAACATATTCAGAGGTCATCATCTTAATATTAGGGTAGACGTGATGCTGCAGAAATAAAAGACACACACAAAAAACAATGTTTTCATTCTTTTAAAATTTTAAGCCCAACTCTTTTGCTCTAACAGACATTTCTGTAAAATCCACTGTGGTTCCATTGAATTGGCTTCAAAAACTTACATTTGGAATAAGAACCAGTTTTAATACCTGGTTTTAAACTCATTTAGTAATATAATCATGAGTCAAGGTGGAATTTCAGAAAATACTATCAGAACATTTCTCCATTTTGTCATATTTTAACACAGCAAAGATCTTTTTCTTTTTTCTTTCTTTTTTTTTTGACTGTGTAATTTCTCTTATTAATGCTCTCACACAAATGCACATCAAACAGAATTTTATTGAAAACCTTAAATACATTTAAAATACATTAAAGCCTGTCATAACATGGCAAAAGGTGGAAATGCAAAAGCAAAATCAATAGCTTTTATAAATCACTGGTAAAGATTCAAAACCTTTACATAATGTTTATTATTTTCTCAGTCCAGAAGTTCAGTCACTCGGTTGTTTATATTCAGCCATAAATAGAAATAAACAGTAATGTGAAAAAAGAAAGGTGGACGGAGAGTTAGAGTCCTGGTTTCCATCCCACACACAGCTGACCAGTCATACCTTCAGGTGGGAGGAAATGACAAACTGGAAGCTTTCTGTGGATGTTTACAAACCAGATCCGTTGGCTAAAGGTGTGTAGGAGGAGATCCATTTGGTCTGCAGGTAAAGCTGGAGAAACAGTGGTTAAATAAATCAAAGTCTCTCTGTAAAAACTGAACCTTGTCTTTTTTTATGCTATCACTCGTGACATCGAGCAACAACAGAAGAAATTCATTGATGTTTTCCCTGTTCCTCTGTTCCCAAAAGATATTATGGCTCATAATAACTATTATGGCTCAGAGATAAACTTTTTTATACCTTCCTCCCAGTCCAGAGACAGCCCTTCATGTTCTGTTTGGTCTCTTTTTTATTGTAGAGCCATGTCCCACATTATGCAAGTTAAACCTCCAGTGCTTTAGATGTTGTTCTGTTTTTTTGTTTTGTTTTTTCTGGCCTCTCAGATGAGAAGTTGTCACTTTCCAGACCAAGAAGTCAAAGGATTTTTTTTTTCTCTTTTATTAATTTCTTTTGTTGGATGCATAATGTGTTCTCAAGAACGTTCAGTCTACTTCATGTTGTCAGGTTATTTTTAAGGGACTATTTTAAGTGATGATGCCTTGATGTGGCTGGTAAAGGTGAAACAAGGCACTTTAGTTTTTTTGTTGTTATTTTTACAAATAATCAGGTTTCTCTGAATATATTTCTCCTGAGATGATTTTTTTTTATTTCCTCAGGCTGATAACTTTCTTTTTTATTTTGAAAAAAAAAAAAAATAATAATAAAAAGCAAAAACAAAATAAACCTGAAAGAGGGGGATTAGATTTTTTCACAGGGCTTTACAGTGGATCTCCTCTTAGTCACAGTTTAATATTCCCATATTTTTCTGTGGACTGAAATTCCTAATTATTTGTGGAAAATTCACCTTTTCTGGATTTTGTAACAATTGAAAGTAATGTAGTTAGACGACTGTTTTAGAAAATGGGACTGTGTGCCTGGAGAATCCATAAAACCGAACATGTTTTAGACATAAAGCAGTTTGAGAAGCTGAAACACCAAGGTGCAGTGCCACTTGACGCATTGTTGGCTGGTGTTTATCATCCATTTTCCTTGGTGCTGAGTGGCTTGGAAGATGGATGTTAGCTTCTGCAGTGTTAAAAATATTGAAACTCTTTCAAATCTCAAATTTCAGCTATTTGCAGACAGGTGTAATTCCTAACCCCCACTATTATATCTTTTTACAAGCATTTCAGTATAATTCACCTTTTTTTCCCTTAAACTGTATATTTATTTTATTTACGTTTGAATGTTTGAATTGAGCTAAACCGCTCTGATTTTGAGGATTTTCATGCATACAAGTATGTGAATCCTGGCTTCAGTAGGTATCCCCATGACCTCTGATAAACAGAAACAAATCAGAATATCTTATCACTTGCACGCAGGTATGATGACAAAAGGCCAATTTTACAAACTTTATAAATATTCTGACTCCTTAAACGTTGTTCCATCAAATAGCAGCCACAGGCCTCAACACGCAGCTGTTCTGCCCTGTTGGAATGCAAATAACTGATAATCTACTAAACAGCAAAATGTCTTAGAAAGATAAATTGTTTGCAGTTTATGCTTTCCTTGATTTGGGATGTCATTTAAAAGATGTCTTGACACAACAGGGAACTAGTGAGAGCCGTGAAGAGATCTAAAAAACCTCACAAATAAGAAAGCAAGGACTCTCTTTAAGATATGGTGCTACGCTGACAGGCTGCTTAAACACTTCTGCACAAATACAACTTTCAAGGACTTGGTCGCATCGTTTAATTCAGCTTGAACGTTTTCCGAGTTTTAATGTAAGATACACATGTTGTTCCTGCACAGATCAAAGTTCTGTCTGGGAAAGCAAACAAAATATCACTTCTACAGCTGTAACAGAATCATTTTTCATAGTGACTAAAAACTTTGCATAACTCACAAACAACATTATCTTTCTACCGTGAAACAGGCTGATTAGCTTTAACTGGCTGGTGCTTTTTGACCATTTTTCATATTTATCTTATTCACTTCCTGCCTGTTGTAATCTCTGGCACTGAAAAGCAAAATTAATCAACTCATTAACCTGTAATCCGTATCTCATGCCTGCAGTTGTGCACAGAACTACATTGTTTTCAGGCATGACTGATCAAAAAGGGTCAGCAGGAAATCCTTTGCATCTGAGCTAAAAGCATTTCAAAGCATTTTTCCTTGAATTTCAAGTGAGTGTATATAAAAAACATCCTTAGCTCTTTACACTTCACTCTTTCTTCTAAAGTTAAATGAGGTGATGGTGTTAGTATATTTCTGAAAATCTTGGGTTGTTTTTGTATAAAAGCCTTTTGACATATTTTGGTATGTAAAGCACACAAGTGGAGAGAAATCTTCTTTTTATTAAGGCGACACAAAGAGCACTTAAAGCAATGATGCAGGAAGAAAACATCAAACAATAAACAGAGAGCAGCTATAAATAAACAAGCATAAATGTACAAATGGAGAAAACATGCATAAATAAACTTCACACAAAGAAACAAAATGGCAAGATGTAAGTAATTAAGCAACAAAGAAATAATCCAAACAGAAATCTAAACGACAAACTTAAAGCACACACATATCAAAACACTTTCTGCTCTGTGCAGAGGAGCATGCCACTGATCTTACAGGTTATAGATTAATCCTGTTGATGTGTTCTGGTTTTAAATGTGAGCTGTGAATCCGACTGATCACTAACAGGCATCTCATGAATTTTAGAATATTGTGCAGAAATAATTAATGTGATATAAAAAATATGCATGTGATTACGAAATCCTGATAGAGAACATTTTCAGAGGTGATCAATCATTTTCATCTCTCTCAAACGTTAGCGTTTTTTTATTTCTGGTCTGGTTTCATCTTATACATTACCCTCAGCCATCCAAGGTTGCAGGGTAACACAATAAGCTAAATATTCAGTTTGCAAACTAAATATTAAGCTTTAATCTACATATTTATATTAGACTGAGGCAAATGCTAAATGAATATGTATTTAAAGCCCAGTATTTAGTTTGAGGTGAAATATTTAAATGTTTAGCTTCAAACTAGGTAAATATTTAGCTCAAAGCTAAGCTAAATAGTTAGCTTTGTAGTTTGTAAACTATTTTTATTTAGTTTGCAAGATCAATATCTAGCTTGCAAACTAAATATGTAGTGTGATACTGTGACATTTATAGATAAATGAACAACATGGTGAAAATATGACTTTGAAAAATAAACCACCATTTTTTTGACTGTAACTTTACAAATGCCACCCATATTTAATAGCCGTAAGCCATAATCATCAAAATTAACTGATAAACTTGAAACTTAACTTAACTTGAAATAAACAATTGTGAATAATGAACAAACAAAAGATGAGTTTTACCTTTGACTTGATAATCTAATTAACTGAATGTTGCCGTAACAGGTTAGCTTCTTCTTCTTCCATAAATGACTGACAGTTTTCCTCAACTTTCAGGTGTTTGTGAATGCAGATGTTATTTTAAGGAACTAATTTCGCTGCCCATCACGACAGAAATGCCCTTGAGGGTATTTTCAAACAATTTCCAGCCAATCATTTTTAATCAGCCCTATTTCATGATTTACCACGAACCGCAGCTGGATAATTTTAGCATCACAACACTAATCTCAGCTCAACAAGGCATCACATTGAGCTGCTTTGTGTTGAAAATGAGGTGATTAAACTGTCAACAAGTCATATTCCATCACACCATCAGATCTGCATTTTCATGTAGGATAGCCAGAGTGAGTCAACGTTTCAAATGCGGATAGCAAACTGTCTCTCCTTATAGTCTAAATGTTTCTTTTACAACATGTCTGTGTTCTGCAGAGCTGTGGCAGGAAAAACAGCGCAGGGAGGATGAAACACTGAAGCCCTCTTCTTAACCTAATAACCTCTTCATGTTAAGACCGCTGTAATGACATTCAAACTGACATTTCAGCTCGATGCGAGCATTAATAAGACCATTGTTATTTCAGTGTGTGCACTTGACTTTTAAATGAAACGTCTAATATTCTGTCAGAGCAGCGTTTCTCTGTGCGTGTATGAAGAGGCAGCCTGTTGGGAGAGATTATTTACTCCGAGCTTTTTGTGAGGAGGATCATATCACAGCAAACATCAGTTTCAATGCTGCAGAGGCAAACAGAAGGAGAGAAAAATAGAGAATGCATTAGGTTTATAAAGCTGGGATTTTCTCCACTCTCGTTGGGGATTACAGCAACTCAAGTTGCTGTTTTTTTTTTTTTTATAATTTCTTAGTGGAGTGTGCATTGTCTGCTGTCTTGGAGATAATAAATGGGCTCTTGCTTTTGCAGGATATACAAAAAAGGTTTACTTTAAACTCAAACTCAGAAACTGTGATGCAAGTAAAGTTTTCAATTCAGCAGGTCAACATTTTTTAAGATATTCTTCAGAAAGAACTTGCCGAAATAGAATAAAGTTTATCTCATCATACTTGATTAGCCTAATTTACATCACATTGTTGTAACAGAAAATAATTCTGGAGAAAAGAGAATCATTTCACAGTTTTAGAGCTGGAGAGTGTTTGTTAAAATGGGAGAGAAAATTACAGAGTTTAATTTTACCAAATTCACATTCTTTTAATATAATATGAGGCAAGCATTTTTATCACTTGCACAGTCTTATGCAACAGTCTCAACAAGTAGACTTTGCAGTGTGCAGCTGATGAAAGAGCAGCTCGATTTGCTGCTGAAAATGTATGACATTCAAAAACAGACATCGGAAAACTGAAAGGTCTGAGTTTGGATATAATCTCAAGTAAAAGACGAACAAGAAAAAAAAGGCGTCCAAAGAACATTGAGGGCATTCATAACAGATCTTAGCGGTAGCGCTCCAAATGTGAAATATAAAGAACTCACTGATACTTTATCTCAAAGATGAAATGAGCAAATTCAGCTACAGGAGTGATACAAAGCCAAAAGGAGAGAGACGAGCAGAAAAGGTGAATAAGAAAGTTTTGCAAACTGTTTGCAAAATGTGCTCAAAAATGACAAAATATTGCTAAAAACCAACAAAGTCATCAAAATATCTACATGTAGAGTTGTAACTTTAAAGAACTATCAAAATACATATTAGTTCAATAGAGATTAATTCAATCACATTTGTAATTTGACTTTCAAATGATAAATATATACATGCATGGATATGGTTTGACTGTAAAGCAAATTCTTTGCTTCCTTTTTTAGCCCATTATTTTAAAATGTGCTGGCACACAGTAACTGTTTCCATTGACCATATAATTATGCAATTTAACACTTTGAAAAGAGAAATTGCTTAATGGAAACAGGCCAATTTTGAAAAATCTAACATTTTTCTATGAAAGGTTTTTGTGCTAGATCAAATGAGGTGGTTATTTGGTCATATAAAAATGTGTTTATTTTGCAAAACTGTAATGGGAACAATTTTTTGCATTACATAAGTCACATGATCAGCAACAGGAAGATGATGGGAAGTAGTTGGAAGATTTTTAATAACTTGTTCACATGTAATTTCAATTGTGTTTATTGTTTAATAAAAATACATAAACTCCAAACTTGTGTTTCTTCAACATTAAAGGGATATTGACAAAGTTCTGCGAGTATTTCTAATAGAATTGCATATAGAGCAACACCTTCAAACTTGAACATGGATGCTAATTATTTCATTTCTATCAGCTGAGATGCCAGAGTGATGATGGAAACACATTTAGAGGTAAAGCAGTCAACTAGCCAGAGATCAGAATCAGACATGTTTTCCTTGATCTGCACCCCGTATTCATCAACACATTAAAGCCAACATTTCACCATTTATTATTTAATAGAATCCATCTTGCGTTTAGGTGGGAATCCATGTGTACTAAGAGGTTTCTTGACAAACAAGTTTCAGCTGCATTTAATTCAACTATTAGACGTTTCTCCTGTCTGATATAGATAAGAGGAATCATTTAGCCTCAGGGTATTTTGTAAAAATGACCCCCAGTCTGGGGGCCAAAAGGTCTGAAGGTGAGCAACAAAATGGGTGGTTTCCACTTCACTAATTGGACCCAGGAGGAATTTTATTCAGCATTCTTCACTCAATGCTGCATCTTTGTAATGGGTCAGCAAATGACCATGACACACAACATCCTAGATGTAAGATATGCAGGAATAGCTCAGTTTTAAGTGAGATATATGATGAATACTGAAATGCCTTCACAGAGTCACAGTTTATATCAAAGTCACTGAGTTCACTGAGAACAGTTTTACCAACAGCTTTAGGTGTTTTATAAATAATGCAGGACCTACAACTCTTGACTGTTTCTTCTGTACTGATTTGTTTTGTAATAATGTGGACATTTTTCTAGTTTGTTGACGAAAGAGCTGAACTGAAAACAGAAGTTCTGATCCTCATCAATGGTCCTGGAGGTACAGATCCTAGAAATCACTTTTGGACATCAGGATGTGATATGTTGTTTTTGAAATGTTTTAACCTGCTTCATGTTGTCAAATGGGCTTTTTCTGTTATTTCTTAATCCTGGCAGGACACAAATCTGGGTTTAGTTGGTGATGAAACTGAACACAAAAATGGTGTTTTTCACAGTTAATTCATAATTTAACAAGGAATGTTGCTTTTACAGGGATTATTGCTTTTCACAGAGTCAAGTTGGTTTTGACAGATTATTTTATATTTTAAAAAAAAGGATTATATATTTGATAATACAATTGATTAATGTTCAGAATCTTCCAATATGTCAAAAATAAAACATTTATTCAAACAAGTTTGTGCCACAATTTATCAACAGGGATGTAAATGGCAGCTGTTGGTGAAACAAAGGCTGCCACAGCCAGATATTAGTTTTAGGAGGCTTTACTCATGTCCAGCTTGGTTTGAAAAGCTTTTATCCACTTCAATAAATTATATAATCATTTAAAAACTATGTTGTTTTTTTGTGTTTACTGAACTTAACTTGGTGTTAGCTTTGTGACTCAATATTTAAGCTTGAGGAAAAGAAGCAAAAGCAACAAAAAATTGTATGGAAGTAAAAACTTTTTCATGCCTCTGTATGCATAATTGCACTTTCCTCATGTTTTGTGTGAATATTTTTGAAAAGCATCACTCTTTTCCCTTCTACTTTACAGTTGTGCATTACCAAAATATCCCCAAAATACCTTGCACATAAAAGGAGAAAGTACAGTTGCATTGTCCTGCCATAACAGTTATGACTCACCAGTTGATGTGTGTTGGATGCTCTCTGATGGAGCCAGGATGATGGCAGCTGATGAGCCCCGTAGGCTGCAGGATGGGTGTTCTGGTCTAAAAGCTGCTAGACCAGCGTCAATATGGGGAAGTCCAGTCTTCTTCGGCCACATACAGATGCAGGGCACACCACCCTGCAGAGGGAAGCTGTTGCCATGGGGAAAATGCTTGGTCTGTAATGTTTGGGTGGACGGCACGACAGCATGACATCACACATACATAAAGTTTCCCAAGAACATTCAATTTCAAGAAGGTAATCTTCATTCACTGAAACTTCCATAAATCTCAGAGCTGTAGTTGATAGTCTGGTGGTCTTATTGACTGTGTTTTTTCCATTTTAGCTGAGTTTCATGGAAATATACCAACCTGGGGGGAATTACTTCACTTTCTTCAAACATGCATTAGGTTGATATTATGGTTCCTACATTTGTGCATAAAGATGAACAATGCTGTGATTTATAATGCTACCTTTGCTCATTCCTATAAGATATAGAGTAAATATTCATTACTTATGTCCTGTTTTTTATGCTCTGAGATAAGCAAACGTAAAATACAGGAGTAAAAGAAAGAAAGCCTGCAGCTTTGGATCCATTTGTTGCTCTTTTCTTTCTGCCTCCACATGCAGACTTTGAGCACTTCAATGCACATTGGTTAATGTTTAAGAGGCCAAATGTGTTTCACAGCATCGACGCTACGCAGTCAGCCTGAATGTCATCCACATCCACTGAGATTGTTCCTGAGGATTGCTTCAAACTGCACTTAGTGGCTTCAAGATGGGTAATCATTAAATTTTGGATATTTTAACTCAGGGAGAATATTTATATAAAATAAAAGTACAGTTCTGGTCAGATGTTCATATCCATTAATGAACACAATTTTTAGGGCAGAATTATAATGAAACACCTCAATTATTTTCAAAAACTAGGACTTTTTATTTTCCCTTTTATTGGGGAAAATAAAAAGGACAACAACGGAATGAATATGGAGCTAAATTGGGGCCATAAAATGTATTAAAAAAAGATTTGAAATAAAAAAATTCTAATGTTGATAAAGAAATCTTAAATCTAAAAAGTAGTTTTAAGCTTATTATTATTATTATTATTATTATTATTATTATTATTATTATTATTATTATTATTATTATTATTATTATTATTATTTCACTATTTAGAAATGATGCTTAGCAGCCCTGAACAGGAGCACCTAGTTTACATACTTTAGAACAACATTAGATTAGTTTTCTTTCCTCTTTATTTCTTTCCATTGGTTTGTTATTTTGTTTGTATTTCCTTTTAACTCATGTTAAGCACTTTGAATTCCCTTGTTAACAGATATGACAAAACCTTAAAGAAAGCAATCAACCCTCCTAAATGGTCAAAATGAAAAGCACAAATTAAATCTAAAATGTTATGTTAAAAGCATAACATTTGACAGATTATGACATAATTAAATGGGGGCATGCTTTAAAAGTAATGGTTACTATAAAGATAAAAAAAAGTCTAAATTTTAAGCCTGTGATGTAAGAAATGAAATTGGAGTTAATCTGGGTATTAAGAACTAAATTTCAAAACTCAAAAATGTATTCTAATAAAGATGTCCACAAATTCAAAGCAAATTTGCAAGGGATTCACAAAGGAAACAAAACACACTATGCATGATGTCATGTGTATCCTGCTTGATGGTTTGGATCACTGCAACTCTTTATCATTTACTCTCACTATTTAACATTAAAACAATGTATTCAAGATAGAATTTGTGCACTTAATTGTCAGTGTTACACAAATACAACAAAGCATGGTTGTGACTTTGACTTTTGTCTATGTTCTGCTAATGAGGGAGGAAGAGTGGAAACAAGCCTGCAGAAAATCAATAATATTGAACGGAGCAGCAGACAGGTAAACTAGAAGGGTAAAATAAAGACTTCAAAAGTTGTTTTCAGCTTCTACAGAACCACAAATCTGTTCACAGACAAAAAATAATAATTCTTGCAACAAACTGCTGAAACTGTGAAGAGTGAAAAGATATTAAGACAAGTTTCCTGCCGATGCTCATCTGAGTAAAGCTCTTATAACAAACTCACTTTCCTGTGATGTAATGCCTCAGCTGCTGGCGGTCACTCCTGGATTAAAGATTACCCGCAGCACACACAAAGAACTGCAGGATTACGATCTTGTCAAATTATGTACGATGCAGTACTGAAGCTAAATCTCCAGATAAATGCTGCCACTATAAAACGCAGGTGCTGTTTACTGCAAACAGCCCAGTCAAATGAGTTTTAGAGGTGGAAGATTAAAGCTTGCTTCCAGGGATATGAGAGTGAGAACGAAAAGCCTCCAGAGATTAAAGAGCTGCAGTGAGAAGGTGTCGTACTGGACTGAAGGACGTTAGCCCAGGTGTAACTACAGCATATGCAGCTAATACAACAAGAGACACATTTAGAGAGGGACTTAGTGCTGGAAGAAAATATAGAGTCATAACAGAAGTTTTTTGTGGTGTTGAAGATTTTAAGGGTTTCATAAAAAAACACACACAAATGTGTATGCATGCTATTATATTAAGATAATAATCAGAATATTATAAAGATATAATGTACCAAGGATTTAAAAGAAGATGATATACGTCTTGTTTTGAACCCTTTAACACTCACTATTTTTGCAGATCACCTGATATGTCCACATCTTTAAAATACTTGAATGCTGTTACTGAACTCAGTTATTTTGCAAGAAATTATACATAGTTTTTAGTATCTTATGCAAGGAAATATATATCTAGTTAGATTACTATCCCATTTAAATTGCCAGTGGAATCAGGCAGGTGATCAGACATTGTTGACCTTAGAGTCCCACTTATTTCCCTTTAGGCATAAAGATGTGGCAGATAACTATTGTTTAAAACCTCAATCTGGACAATACAAATGAGAATTCATTTCACTGTATGTTTTTATGAAACAACTTACTTGTGAGTTTTATTTTTGTAATATTTTGAGACTAAATTATCAGCTATCAAAGAAATCATTACTTTTCTGAAGCTGAACATTTGGTCAGTTTTCCAAGTTATAAATGGCACCAAATGTCTCAGCTGCACTTTGACCTCAAGATGAGGAAACAGAACTTATTTCAAACTTTGAGCCATTTTGATGGGGTCAGAGGTAATTTTTCATGCTACTGGGGAAGAGAAAACGTGCAGTAGTGAAGTACACGATCAAACACTGCATTTAATCCAAACGTGACCACTTTGGACACGTTTATAGAGAACATTTCCAACTCCTGGCTGAGACGGATCCATGCTGGTGTGCAGCAGGCGTCATTATGGGCGGTGGACTCCTCTGTCATCAGCATCCTCCTCAGCCAATGAATGACCCAGTGGAGGAGACACTTAACAGCGTCTCCAGCGCGCAGCGGATCAGAGCGCAGCGCCTGGCGCCACAGAAGCGGCTCCTCCAACTCTCCAACATCTGCAGCATCGGGAACGGGGCTGCTGGATCCGTTACTTGTTGATTTTGGCGCTAAGGACCGCGGCTGTGAAAAGAAAAAACTCCCTGATATGTGGATTTTTAACTAAAATGCAGCTCTGCTTAAACTACAGATGGTTTCTTCTGACACAATGAGAGGAAATTAAAACTGGAAGTGAGTACAGCTGATTGCAGAATCTGGATGAAAGCAACATAAAGGTTACAATAATGATGAAAATTAATAAAATAAAAACTTGCAAAGCCTGAAGGGAAGCCTTTTAGGGAGGATGTTATAAAAAACGCAGGGAGCCTTTGGATGTGCGCTTATGCGTGCGCCCTGGAGCGGGGATATCTCATGGATTTCCCTTTGTTAAGACCATTAAAGGATGGAACAGCAGGGGCTTCCAGATGACTGCGCGCTTTAGTGGAAATAGGCTTGGAGTAAAGCATCAAGAGAAATTCAGAATAATTAAAGATTAATCTTTTATCTTTATGAAGTCACCATTTTTGCTAGATATAGGCGAAGTGTTTATCATGTAAGTAATTTTTGTGCTCTTTAAATCTGTTTTTCTAGATCTATTTGTGATTGAAGTGCGCTTGGAAACTCCGGATTATCTTGTATTGACCTTTATGAAGAGATGGAGGATCCTTTTTGCAAAAGAAAAACGACTAAAGCGTAAAAATGTCAGGTCCATGTAGACCAGGTTCATTTCTGAACGCAGAGTCTCAATATTAAAGATTTTAAAATCACTTCTAATCTAAACAGAGTTTGATGGTTTCAGAGGGAGGACGTCGGGAAATCTGCTGGAGCGCAGATTAACGCGCGTCAGCTGGGTTTTGTTTACTATTACAGCTGCTGTTGTTGTTGCCCGGTGAGATTATTGCGTCACTACACCAGGTTTGTAGTACCATCCATCCATCCATCCATCCATCCGGCTGCAGTGCTCCTCACGTGAGCCACTGAAGCTGGTGCGCCAGTAACGTAAAGCCAAAGCGGTCAGTTTTACCGTCAGCAGCGCATCCAATTCACATGCCAGTTCGCTGCTACTGCAACTCGAAATACTGACAACAATGGATGTTTTCCACATTAAGAATACCCATGAGATGTCATGTGCTTTGCAACTCAATAACAGGGTTAAGTTAAATGTATTTACCTGAAGTTTTGTGGCTCAGATTACATCTATTTTTAATTAAACTGGCAAGGCCATAGCGATAAACAAAGGCAAGTTAATTAAAATACATTACAGGAAAATAAAGGAAGAAAACTATCAGCAAGTACATAAAAATTAAACATTACTATGTAAATTAATTAAATAAGACTACATGATAAAACAAAAACTGCTGAAACTGGTTAACGTAGTCAGAATGGGTTTGTGTGTTTGCAGATCTCACTGGTTTTCTCATGCGCATTTTTATACAAAGTATCTTCTCGTCTGTTTACTTTTCTTCTGTTATGGTGTTGCTTGTTGTGTCTGCAGTTCTTTGACAGCTGCACTATATTTAACCTGAAGGCAACAGTACACAAATGTAAAATGTGTAAATAGCAAATGAAAGTACTGCCAGCAGTCCTCAGGTAGACAACCTAAACATGCATTTATTTAGATATTGGATGTACATCCAAAAAAGTACGTCCGACTTTCATTCTTGCACTTTCACTATTAAGCCACCAGGGGTCTCTGACGACGTTCACAGTCAGCAAGTGTCTGGTGTCAAGGCTTTGTTTATAGATTACTGATTTGAGACATCTTAATGAGTCATATGACCCTGACAGGTGGTCAGATGACACCTAGTGGATGAACCGTGTAAAGTGTAGAGTTACAGATTAAGTGACGTGACAGTCATAACAAAGAAGGAAGAAAAGAAAGAGGCAATTATTGAGCTGTGTATGTTGTTAACGGTGACAATGCATCACAGTTATATTCTAACTAGGAAAATGAAACAATGCAGTGGCTGAAGGTCAGGTGTATAAAAATAGTGACATCTAGCTGCTCAACTTTAAAACTGCATCCAAACTACTGTGGAAGTGAAAAAATACACACTTGATGAAGCCCTGTGTGGCTCCTGATCTAAAATATATCTATGGATCCCAGCATGACAATGAAAAGTCAATTTATTTAAAAAGTTTATTTCAAAAGTGAAAATATTTATATAGATTGATCATATACAAAGTAATTTCAATTGTTCTAAAATTTTAGATGATTGTTGTTCATAGATAATAAAAAGACAATGACATAAACACCTTTTAATCCAAACATATTGTGGACTACATAGAGAAGACCATATTGATTTGATAGTTGTCCAGAATATAGTTACGGACACCGTCCAGGACAGGAGTGTCCAAAGTGCAGCCTGCAGGACATTTTTGGCCCTTGGAGAGTTTTTTTGCGGCTCCTGACTTCAGTTAAAAATTAATGCAAATTTATTTTTGCACAAAAGGATGATTTAAATGACGTTTTTCTCTTAATTAGGACTAAAAATGTATCCCAGATTAAAAATGTTTACAAAATACTGGCTAGAAAGACAAAATAATCGTCTTTAAATTACAGCTTCAACTACAGATTTAAAGCAGCAACAATCAGCCCTGCCTTTGCAGGTGAAAGCAAAAGACCTGGCTATTTAAACCAAATAATGATGTGTATTGCAATCTTCAGATACTTTGGACCAGATTGATTAACTAACTTAGTGAACAATTATTTTCCCTTCCACTCAACTTCACCAGTGAAGACTGTAACCAGCATTATATTAATTCATCAGGCCTGAATCCTGTTTCTCTCTCTGATTACTTTAGGTTATGATGTGAATGTTCAGCCTCGCTTGCTTCAATGATTGAGACCGGCACGCCAACGATGCTGGACGGAGCGGAAGCAGCACACTGCACCGTATGCTGCTGTACTCGGGTTAACAAAATCCTCATGGTGCTCTTCATGGTGCTGCTGATATTCGCCACCTTGTTTGGGAACTTAGTGACTCTGGCTGTGGTGGTGGGGACCAAGCACTTCCACACATCGCAGGGCTACCTCAAGGCGTCCCTCGCAGTTGCTGACTTGGCTGTAGGGATTTTTGTAGTTCCTCTGTCCGTCTACGCTGAGGTCTATCTAATGGTTGCTGAATCTGCACCAGAATGGACTTCGTACAACTCGCAATCAGTGAGTTTTCATCCATGCACCATCATCGGCCCGATCTTCGCTGGGTGCACCTTTGTCTCCATCACCACTATCTTCCTGTTGACAATTGAGCGGAGCATCGCAGTGCTGAGACCACTGCATAAGGACTCCTTTATTACCCGTAAAAGGACAACAATCCTCATCTTCCTCTCCTGGGTGGGGAGTTTCCTTCTGGCTGTGTCCCCCATGGTCTTCAGCAGTGAGATTGCGCTGGAGTATAACTCCTGCAGCAGGATGTGTAACTACGCCTTGGGGACCATTGGCGAGTTCCCCAGCCAGGCGTGGAACATCCTCCTCCTCTTTCCTGCATTTGACTTCACGCTTCTCGGTGGCACTGTTGTCATCAACATCATCTCTCTCTCCAGCATCAGGCAGCACTCTAAACACAGGAAAACCCTAGCAGAGACGGAAATCCAAACCACCAGTAATCCCACGTTTTCAGACATTAAAGCAGCAAAGACCATCGGGACTCTGACCGTGGCCTTCACCGCATCGTTCACCCCCATCGCCGTCTTTGTGGTTGGGAACGTTTTGGGGAACGAATGGTGCAACTTCTCCTTTTTTGCCTTCTGGATTTTGGCGACCAACAGTTGCTGGAATGTCATTATTTACAGTGTGAGGGATCAGAAGTTCAGACTTCGAGCACATAAACTTCTCATGCCTTCCCGCAGACAAAGCACAACAAAAACCTAAAACCTTACTGAAAGGTTTGAGCAGGTTGGTGTCTCTTAGATGTTAATGTGTTAAACCACATTGCGGGTTTCGTTCAGAGACACATTGCATCTGCATGTCTTGTGGGCAGCTGTAGTGAATTGGCTTGAGGTTGTTTATTTTTTACATAAATAAGGCCTGGCCTGTTTCTGGATCACATGGACTGGATGTAAATATTCCTCTCTGCAAGTGTTCATCTTGTTCTGTGTAATGTTAAATAGCTGAGGCTGGTCTCAGTTTGTGAACTGGTTGTTGACTTGAATTTAATTGATTAAAAACTGATTAAAACAACTTGCTTTCTCTTTTCTTGTATTGTAAATACATGGTAATATTTAAATATAACACACATTTGCCTGAGGTGCTAGATTTTGTGGAAAGTTATATGCACATTATGTTGGTTTTTGATTATTAATTCTGGTATTCCATCAAAACGATGAAGATAACACAAAATACATCGAAGGAAAGCAATTTTTTGCGTAGGAGCACTTTAAAATCTCATTAAAATTCTTGGTACCTATAGCTGACATTTATATACATTGTATAAAAAGACAGAAAAATGTTTTTTTTCCCACTGTCTGACATTAAATCTGACTAAACATTTCCTGATTCAGGTCAGGATTAATTAATTTATTTCTATTTGCTAAATGCCATAATAAAGAGACAGACTCTACTAATGACAACCCCCTTAGTGGGGGGAATTTCAGAAGCACTAAGTAAACATAGTGTAAAACTATTTTGTTTTGCTGTTTTTATTTATTTATTTTCAATGGGAAAGAATATTTTTGTTGGTAACCAACATCATTCTCATTTTTATGGTCGGCCTGAATTTCCTCTCATTGTCGCCGTTGTAGTTGACATAAATTGCATCATTTTGTTCTCAGCCTCATCTCATCTGCCCCTTCTTGTCACAACCCTTCTGGCAAACTTTTTGCCCCCCTCTCTATACACACCACAATATGCAGTACTTCATTATGGAAAGATCAGATTGCAGAAAGTATTAGTCATGGACATAGGGCCTGAATTTCTGCTCAAGGAATCGTGCATCCCTGTGCCAGCTCTGAATTCACTGTTACCTTTTCAAAGATGTTCTGCATTCCAGTCTTATCTGTGCAGCTCATACACAGCAGCTAAAGCTTTTGACAACTTCCATGCATATCAAGAGTGAAGAAAAGCAGGGCGAACATAAATTGAAAAGGAAAATGAATAATGTCAAACAATGCATGAAAAGGCTTCTTAAAATGAATCTGAAGTGGAAAAATACAAGTTATCTTCTTTGTTTTGGTTGTGTGAGACATGCAAACTGTCTGTAGAGATCAAACTCTGGTAATAAAGATTGAAAACAAATTACTTTCCTGAAATACCTGCAATGCAGAAAAAGCAAATGTTTGTGATGCACAGGGTTGGTTACTGTCAAACTTAATTTATACAGTAATGGAAATGTAAAAGGTCAAAACACTAATCACGAAAAACTGTAAAAATAAAACTGAAATTTCATAGTTAAATGCAGTGTTTAAGTAAATCTGTATTCTGTTACTACATCTTTTCACATTATTCCTCCATTGTTCTGATCTCTAATTCATACTATTGCTGATAACAAATATTCTCACTTCTACTAGTTTTTTCCTCCCCACAAATCCCATTTCACATTGAAATTATTCATCTCCGCCGGGCATATCTGCTCTAGAGAAATGTGTTTTGTCTGTGTAAACAAAGAAGGTGAAACAAACCAGATAGTTTCCTATCTGCAGCTTTCTGTGAAATTAGCTGTGAAACTGATGAAATGAGGAAAAAATGAAAGGAAGATTAAACACACAGGTTCTGCATTTATGAAAACATGAATCCTTATTGCCTACTGTCACTATGTGCTCATCAATGAGGAGTGAATGCTGGAAGTCAATGACTCGATGAAATCTGTGGGTTTCTGTTGATAGAAAACTTCTTAACTAATTTGATTAATAAACTGAACTTCACTACATTGTTTGATAATCAAATTGGAATATATGTAATGGACTTGGAATCAGGCTTTATGATTCAGTTAAACTGATATTTGTTATGGAAAGTGCTTTGAGATGATATGTTGTGAATTGGGGCCGAACTGAATCAAATTGCAGATCTGAAATTAAATTTGACTTTTCGCCAACCATGCTTTATGCTTTGCTGTGAATGAAATGGTAAAATATATATATAATCTGTTGGTTTTTGAAAGACTTGGAAGGCAAACTTTAAATTCCTACATCCCGTGAAAAGCTCAGAAACCTGTTACAGCTGCACTGATTCTGTTGTACAAAAAGCCTTTGTGAGAAAAAGGGTTCGATTTGCCGTGGAAGCTCTCTGTGTGGTCGTTGTCCGTTGCCACCGGTGAGTCACGGTGAGCTCTCATGAAAGAATCCTGGCCAATAAGACCCAGAATTAAAGACATGAAAGGAAAAGAAAGAATTGATGGCAACAAGCATTAAAGAGAAGAACTGAGTGAAACTGAAGTGACTTCAAGAAGAAGAAGACAGAAGATCTGAAAGATGGCCACGGCAGATGGTGAGAGAATAACCAGTGACGGTCAGTCAGTCGCATGACGTGATAACAATCTCTGTTAGGCTGGTTTCACAGATGACCAGGCATGTGGCCAAAGTTCAATACTTTCTCAAAAAACACACATTTTATGTTTCAAATGGCCTCATTCATTTGTCTGACAAGTCAGCAGATCTTCGTACTTCAACAGTTTCCAATAGGTCTATTGGCTATACAAAACATGTGCATTCAAATTTTTTCACAAAATTATCCTCAGATAATGAGATTTTATTCTAGTCGGTTCTGGCTGTTTTGAGGTTATTCCAGATTGAGCTGGTTAAGGGCCTCTGTCACTTTAAATCCAACTAAGCTGCTGCTGGCCACGCCCCCTGAACTCAACATTTTGCACTTGCATGTGAAAATGACTGCAGACAGATGTGCAGATATGCAATCATAAATCTTTGAAAAGCAGAAGTGAAGCCTTCTGCACAACCAACAAGAATACAGCAAGTGGTTTCTGGATGGTAAGTCAACAACAGTACACTTGTTTTTTTTGTTTGTTTGTTTTTTCCAGCAGCCAGTGTACAATGGATACAGTAGAAAAACCAGCTGATCAAATGTGCTGGAGTTCAGTTTGGGTTGCTAGGTAACTATGCAGTGTGACTCAAAAATCAGGAGACTTTTGAAATGGCTGATTTTCCAGACACCAAAAAACATTAACTTATCATCAAAAAGCGGTTGGGTGTTTACTTAAGTGCTTGGGTTGTTTTTAAGACCAATTGAGAACCAAATGGAGGCATAAAAATATGCAAATTATGAATTTTGCTTAATAGGTCCCCTTTAAAGGAGTCTACTTTAATAGTGAATTCACAGGAAATTATGATGATGATTTTTGATGCTGACATTTGAAAAAAAATCTACTGTTTGTATGTTCTTGTCATGTAAAGCACCTTGAGCAAACTGTTACTGAACTGTTAACTCATGAACATATTTGTGTGCGTTTTTAATCAAAAGAAGCATTTCAGTCAGGCTGGTTGTCAGATTAAAAGTACAATTTGAAAATAAACTTTAATGCACTTAAAGTGCACTTAATGAAATGTGCATTAAGTGCACATTTATAAACCAGACCAATAAATGTTTTGGTCTGATGCAATTATTAATCCTAAATGTCGTGTTTTTATTAGATGTAACCATAGTTATCATACATAAAGGCTTTAAAATATCAGTCCATGACTGACAGAAACATAGCAGTTCGCAGTTTCAGATTCTGCACACAGTCGCACATTTACTTTCACCTCACTTCAGAAATTCCCTGGAAATGTCAGGCTGCGTTAGAAATTTCATCATTAAATTGCTGACTACATAAAAAATACATATTTCTGATACTGATGTAAGCTAGAGGCATAAAATCAAGTCAAAGGGGCTGAACATGTAGTTGCTGACAGCTGGAGATGTTAGTCGACAACAAGAAGCTGCAGTTTGGACACAATGAAGAGTGATGAGTGGAAAAAAAGACAACGCAGGCAGGCATCTTAAATTCATCCTCACTGTTATGACAGAATGGTTGCAGGATTAATAATAAATCCGCAACAACTTCTAAATATTATCGACTGCTGGCTTGGTGGATTATTTTGACCACCCGCTGCTGACTACAGAGAGAGACATCAAATGTTGATATCAGTATATCACTATTGTTTAAACACATTTACTAAAATAAAAGTTTTCTGGAAGTGTCTCCTTGACAAAAATAAAATAAAGAAATCCCCACCTGCTTGGACGAACAAAACATTTTTTTATAAATACCTTGATATTTAAAGAAGATGCTGAGAAATGTGATCAATTCATCCAAATTAATAAAAAAATCTCTGTTTTTAGTACAAATCACAGCTCCTCAATTTAAAATTATAGGTCTGAATTTCTCTATTATAGCAAATTATTATAGCAAGGTCTGAGGATTTAATGTAACAAAATGTGGGAAACTTAACGAAGCATGATTACTTTGTCAAACTATTACATATTTGTAATTTAATGAAACAGCAAGAAAGTAGGAAATGTAATTGTTCTGCTTGTGTTTGATGTAATTTCTTCCTTTTGAACTTCTTGGAGTCTGCAGTATTTTATTTCCCTAATTTAAATATTCTGCTAGAGTTAAAGAACGTTATCTGAAAGACAACACTGAGAGATTTTTTAAATGTGAACCATAAACACAAAATCAGAATAATAACATCGATTTATAATATCAGCAGACAGTTTCTTTTGCTCTTTATCTCCAGTTTGTGCTCTGATGTCTGTGCAGATTTGCCTAATTAGTCTCTTAACAACAGACCAGATGCTTCAAGCTTTTGTGTTGTTTCACCACTGTGAACATAAACAGATACACATGTTCAATTTTTATCTTTAGATAATCTAATAATCAATAATCTGTTGGTAAAACTTTATTCAATGACAACCCGTTTTTCCACCCTCATTGTTAGTCAAAAAGGGATTTTAACTTGCTTTATTTATCATACAAACCTTAAAACAAGGAAAAGCAGAAACCACCAGAAGCAACAATGAAAACAACAAGTGAAGATGCAGTTTTACTAAATATGAAGCCGAGGCACTCGTGTTTGTGAAATGTGCTTCAGCTGGTCTCGGTTCTGGAGACGCAAGTGGAACAAAAAGCAAAGAATAAAAAGGTTGACAGGGGCTTTCTTTTGAAGTATGCAGCAAAAGGAACACGGACTCAGTACGAAAAAGAAAAAGTAGAGCTTGAAAATGCATTAGCAAGAGAAATGATTTCAGGTGGAGGCGAGCTGTACTGGGTTCAAATAAAAAACATGACATTCATCCAGCTAAATGAGGTTTCAGACTTTTATTTTTAAGATTCAAAGTGAGTTTCTGTTATGGGCTATATATAACACCCTCTACATGTGTTGGCTCATGCCTAAAAAACTTTGATATAATTCATATTTTTCTGCAGTCACATCATCTCACACTGACTTACAATTTTAGAAAAAGATTCTTCAATCCTTTCTAGCACAAGCTGTTATTTCTAATTCATCAAATATTAGACCTGAGCAGTCATACTTATGGCATTTGTAACTATTTTCACTGAAATTGTAACATAAAAATATAACACTTTGTTCTTTTTTTTGTTAATTTTTACATAACTGTACTTTGAGGGTTAAAGATTTAGACTCAGAAATCAAATGAGTCAAGTGTAAATAAAGAGACTTCTTTGCCAAGAAATTTCTTTTTTACTTTTTATTCAAGTTGTTTTGACTTGTCAGTATTTTAAATGGCTTTTGAATGTGTGTCGGCCACATTTTTATTGTTTGGTTTCCTCGGTGATTCAGTATTTAGTTGATTATAGTAGTATGGAGGATGAAGACAAGCCTTTATTTCTAACCAGTTAAAAACTTTGCTATATAAACACAAAAAAATCAAATGACTTAAATTCTTAAACCACAGAGGTTAAAGAAATGGAGAACAAAATTAAAAATATATATTTTTTCCTCCTCTGGCATGATGTTTAGATCTTATAGCTGTGATTTGATTTAGTCGTTCTCATCAAAATAGCTCTCAGAAGCAAAGAAACTGTAATTAAATTCCTAGACAGCAAACAAAAGCCTGTCAAAAATAAAGAGTTGGTCATAACAGGAGAGTAAAATGAAGCCAGATAAGCTGCAGATATTTCCCTCTGGAGCTGGAGTTAGACCAAAAACAGAGGAGCAGAAGAACTGAGATGATTCAGGTACTGCAGCTGCTAAAGGTAAGAAAGTTTCAAATCCTGTCCAACACTTTGATGAAGAAATCTCATAAACACATACAGGTAGTAACACAAATAGAAACTGATTACACTGATTCCAGTGTATAATAAAGCAAAATCTGTCCCTGTGCTGAAGTAGAAATCCACAGATTCTTTTGGAAAAGGCTCATTTCTACAATCGTGCCTCTCATGGTGGAATCATGTTGGAGCAGCTCTGCTACGTTAGCTTTTATTTGTTCTTTTTGTAATAATTCTTTGAGTTAAAACATTGCCCTTTTGGATGATGATTTCCTCTGAATTTGGATGCTGTGAAAATGGAAGGACTTTTACTCTTTTTTACTTTCAGACAGTTGTGATGCTGCTCCTCAGTTTATTTCACAACTAGGAGCTCATTAGCATATAAAATGTTCAAATAAAACCTGATCCACGACCTCAAATCTCAGAAGAGTTTAAAAGGAAACTTCGTGGATGCAGAGTCCAAAATCATCTCTTCCATCAATCATAATGGGGAAGATTAATGTAATTCCTCCAGACAGAGATTTAGAGAAGAAATGAGGTGGATTAGCAGAGCTTGACAACAACTGATGGTGCCGTCCAGGTTAGCATGGACATCGTCTCTGCTCTCATCACAGTCCTGAATGAGAGTTATTATACAGTCACAGTGTCTCAGTCAGAGGTTTCTTCAGATTTGTTGCAAGACTGACTGCTACGAGAGATTCCTCCTGCCCACAGCATCACCATCCACAACAACTCTTAGATATGACTTATGACATATCTAAGAGTTAATTAATGCGATTAATTAATGCGTTAAATAATTTCTATTAATGTGAAATTAATTGAATTTAATATCGCATTAATGTTGTCAAACTAACTACAATATCTTTTTTGGGGGCGGGGATTTTTGGGAACAGTTCACAGCGATTTGGAGAAAATGCCTCCAGGAGTCAGTTCGTATTACATTTTAATCATGACTGACTTAAGAAACTGGACTGTTTGTGCAATCTCCAAAACGAAAGCAGAAGACTTCATATCCCGAAGGCAAAAAGGGAAAGCCGTTTGCTGAACTCTGCTGAGTTAGAGGCCGGTCGAAGCAGTTTTAATGTTGCTCCGGCTGTTAGCTATGAATGAGCAGAGAGGCGTGTGTGTGTACCACTTTCAAACTGCGACTAAATCCATATCAACTCAAGCTATTCAAAAGCTGCTCAGCAGAGCTCCCTGCTGTACTGATTAGTTTTGCTTCTGGGCATGTGGAGAGCACAAACATACACCCACACACATAAGTACTACAAAGTGATGTCGAAATGCTCAGTTTCTTTTTTTGTTGTTTACCAAGAAACTTTCCCCATCCATATTTTGCAAGAAATAAAACATAATGTAAAGTTTTTGAAACAAACTTATTGCAGTCTTTATGGTTGCTTCTTGCTCTTTTATGTTTGAAGTTGAATGTTAGTTAAATTATTGCCTTAATTGTTATATTTAATGATGCTGAGGAGGATTTTTGTTTCTGTCAAAACAGAAAAAAATAATTTTTCCAAATATTTTCAGTTTTCCTTTTATTTTTTTTCCAAATAGCTGTAAAATGTTACGGATCCACACAATGCTTGTAAAAACAAAAACATGGTAATATGAGTTTTTTTATACTTTATTAAAATAGACACAACATTTTTGAATTTATTTCATAAGGGCCAGTTCATACTAATCAAAAGTACAACCATGTAAATACAGAAAATGTATCCATAAGGCTAATTTCAATCCTTAGTCTCTTGGCAGGTTCATACAAAATAAAGAAAAATAAATCACACACAGACAAATTCTGATGACATTTAATTTATAACAAATTACAAGAACTGGTTCATTGTGGCACAAATTAGCAATTATAAACAGAGAGTCACACCCATAAAAACAAACATTTGAAACAGTTGTTAATTCAGAGATGTTAATTTAAATCACGTTTTCTGCAAGAATATTGCATTTTTTGTTTTAATATAGATGTTTTAACTTTTTTGTGAAGTTTAACCACAAAAACAATTAATATAAAGCTACGTAAGGGACAAAAATGGTTAGTTTTAGAAAAATGTAACCATCAAAGAGCCATTAGTCTCATTACTATGAAAGAGCAGAAGTGGCTGACAGACAGGTGGTGATAACAAACAGCATATTCAGCAAATTAATTTTGTATTTTCAACAAAACACTGATTCGTTACTGCCAAAAATCTCCGCTAATGGCATTGAAACTGAAAACCCTCGTCCATTTGGGCCAGTTAACAACTTATAATCAAGACAAACATCTGGAAAGCTGAATTCTTAAGGCCTTACATTCATATGTCCACAAGCCTGCCACTTTACAGCGGCACAGAGAGACACGATCAACATCCCTGGAGTGAGACTGATTCAGCGGCTCCCTCAAACACCATCCTTCTCTCTCTATTCAATCAACACTGGCCACAAGCAGCTGCAGGCAGACATGTTGGCATGTTCTCTAACACCCTGGAGAAAGTCGCTCTGAAACACAGATTTGGTCCTAATGACTTGTGGAGCATGGATGAGACTAGCACACAAACTAAATAAAGTTGTGTGTTCCTCCAGCAATTACAAACACCATCACTCAACTTGTTTTTTCTATTTTTGTTGTTCCAGGGTGAATTACAGAAACTACCTCTTTTTAATGGAGCCACAATCCTCACATATACTCCAGCCCCTGGTCAGCATATTGAGAATCCACAGTTGGAGTCCTAATTACGATGAGGCAGAATAAGACCAAGAACAACAGAGCTGAAGAGTCCTCAGATAAGACGTAATAGTTTCCTGCTTTTTGTTGTTGTTGAGCCATACACCAGCTGGAAATATGGATTGGATGTCTGCAAAAGCTCACAAAGATTGTACCACTGACTGTTCGGGTCATACATTTGTAATGACTGTGACTCGTGTAACTGTAGGTGAGGGGCAGAACTGCTACATGAACACTGGCAACCTTAATATGGAGAGTAGTTCAAAGTAAGTCATGAAAAGTCAAAATATATCCATCTTTATTTTGGAAAGGATATTTTTTTATTGTACCGCCTTCTACCATAAGCGACCGTAAGCGACATAATGTTGGGATTCATTAAACTTGATGAGGGGTGATAGATATGGACTTAAAGTTTTATCACCATATTTTGTGCTGGTATAAAAGTGACAAGAAGAAGTATTTATTGCTTCTTTTTAGGCAACTGTAAGACTGTGACTGCATCACAGAGCAGTTACAGCCCCACAAACAAATACTGCTGTAGAAAAACATTATTTGTAATATGTTTATTTAGTACATCGGTCACAGAAAAACATGTAAATTTTATCCAGTTAATTGATTAACTGGATTTACTATTTCCACATTTATCACACAAAAGATGCAATCCACAACAATGAAATGACCTCATGCTGGGTTAAAATTCAATGAAAAAGATGTTTAAAAACAAAGGGGTAGATTTAATGATGCATTTAAAAAATTACAAAAACTTTGTCACTCATTTCAGAAACTGAAATTCATATTATGTAGATTTAATATACATGGGGCAAAATATTTCAAGTCTTTGTATCTTGCAATTTTGATCTTGCCTCATAAAATTTGAATATCACATAAGATCAATAAAAAGGATATTTCAAAATGAGCAGTCAGAGTTTTGTAAAGGCTGTTCGTTTTAAGTGTTCAGTATTTGTTCGGGCAACTTTTGCATGAACTGCATCAGTTCTAAGTGGCATAGAGATGATCAGCCTGTGGCTCTGGGGCCTTGATTTCAAACTTTGCTTTCATTTGAATATGGGACCACCGAGCAACAGTCCAGTTCTGTTTTTCCTTAGACTCTGACAGTCTCTCTGGTTCAGGAGTATTTTGGCATGAGGAATGTGAAGCTTGTAGCCCATGTGTAGGATTTGTTCACTCCTTGTGAAGTTCCCCCAAATTCCTGAATAGATTTTGGTTAGCAGTCCTCTCAAGGCTGATGGTTCATATTTTCCTACCACATTTTCTTCTTCCACTCAACTTTCTATGAAAACAGTACTTACCCTTTTCACATTATCATCATTTTCTTAAAAATTCAATTTTGAGTTTTTATGACCCATATGTCATATTTATCAAAATGACAAGAAACAAAGCTTTAAAATATTTCACTCTGATGAATCTACATAATGAGTTTCACTTTATGAAAATATGAGAAACTAAAAAATGATATGGCTCTTAGTAAAATAAAACCTGGAATTAAGCAAACACAAGAGCAACATAACAGATGCCCATTTTGAAATAAAGTAAAAATAGATTAAAACCAAAGAATTGTACTAAGGATTAATGTTCCTCTTTCAGACGCCTGCACCAAACAGCTTCTTAAAAGCCCTCTTATCCACTCATATCTTTAATTTGCAATAGACACCAAAGAAAACTCTGAACTGACCCAATTAAAACGTCTCATCTGCTTTCAGCTTGAGGAGCCCTTAAGTCTCCATCTAAATGATGAGACGGTTCTGTTGGCTGATTAGATTATCAGAAGGGTTTCACTTCAAATTGACCCCATCTGTCCAGAGAAGCAAAACCCAGATGAGAATATCAACTGTAGTTCATTTATTGAATGTAATGCTCATTTTATGTTTAATGCAAAGTGTAATACTGAAGCCCAGAACCATCTCTGACTAAAGGACACCATAGGGCCCTTCACATCCATTAGCATCCCTGGTATAGATGTGTAAAATAATATCAGATGATAGGTTTGGGTTTCATTTGAACATTTTGCTTTTATGTTCCATTTCATTCTGTGCTTCACTTATATTTTAGTACATTTTTGGGTTTGGTCAGGTTCAGGAGCCAGAAGGACTAATCAGAGCAGCTGGACAAGAGCAAGAAGAGGGAAAACAAAAACTGAATAGAAAGACAGTTTGAGGAAAACATGAGCAGAATGTGAGAAAGAGAGAAAACGAGAACAGAAAAGGGAATCTAAATAAAGAAAAAGGAACATTTAAATGGCTGGCTAATAAGGAAATAAAACAGAAACCAAAGTACTACACAAAAATATAAGGAAATACACAATGCAACACTTAACTGAATCTAGGGGATAAACTAGGACCAAAACAAGAAATAATTCAGATCAGAAACAAACTGAAAGTCTGAACACCTACTAAACGTGACAAAAGCAGCTTATAAGATAAGTCAAAGAGTAATACATTATTCAGCCTAAATCAAAATGGAGTGAGCCAATGAATTTGTGGATTCAACAAGTCACAAATTTTTCTGTGGCAACTCCAAAATATTCACAAAAAAATAACCTGTTTGCAGATTTCTACAGGAATCATAACTAATATTTGAAAGAAAATGCAGATTGGGAAGCTGAAAAGCTTGCCAAATAAATTTTTAAAAGGTTTATTGCAGAAACTGTGACTAATGAGATGGTCTGGAAATAAACTGGTGCTCTCTGCAGAGAGAGAAATGTGAGCAGAGAGAGAGATGTGAGCAAAGGGTTGAACTGGGGAAATTACTGAGAAGATTGAGGTTCTTACTTGGGTTTAAGATGATGAGAGTCAGGAAAGAGATCTGGATGAAATCTTAGGGGAGTGTGTCTGGAAGACGGTAATGTTTATCCGCTAATATTATTCCAGCTGTGGAAAAGGTAAACCAGAGGCTAATGGTTTCACTGGTGGAGGTTTTAAGAGATTCACTCAGGAGAGGTGAGGTAACAGCCAGCTTCTGGTATGCTGCTAATGATCACTAATGACCTGCAGGTGTGTGGAAGCACACCTGTGGAGAACCACCCTCCAGGTGCAGGTCCCATGGCGCCCTCTGGTGGAAACCTGGAAGAAAGCTTTAACCACACAGAGGGCACCCCAAATCCAAAACAATTAAGGTAGATCTAGTGGTTGAACTTTTAAAATAGGCAGTTGAAAACATTTTTAGACTGGGTCTCAAGTATTTTCTGCGTTCAGCTATCTGAACACAGCAAATGCTTATACGGTTTAGCTTCTTAACCCCCACTGTAATTAAAAGATAATCGCAGATTTTTATGAAGTGATACAAGGTGTAATACCAAAGGCTCAAAGATGCAGATTTTATAAATTTAATCTGCCTAAAGTCATTCTCATCTAAAGGATCAGTGACCTACACATAAAAAACATGAACATAAAACTAGTTGTATGTCAGTGATTCTTACTCTGTTTCCATTTGGCATAAAAGATTTGGTTACTGTTACTATTCAAAACAAGATGCTCTTATCTACATATATTTTCTGTAGCTGGAGACAGTTTTGTGTTATAATCAAGAGAGGGCATTTTCTACACTCAGTGGCTTCAAAAAAACAGTTTTTTGTGCTCTTTAGTTCATATACACCTGTTCTTTTGTGGCACCGAGAATTACTCTACACACCTGGTAAGGACAATAGATGCCAAGCTGGACTGATATGCTGAACAAAGAAACACAGAGGGGAATGCAGCAGCATCCAGAACAGACCGGTATCCTGCTCTCCATTGCACATTCATTGAAAAATAAACTAGACGGCCTCACAGTTAGGGTCATCGCGATGGATGGTGATGCTTTTTGTTGCAGAGACTGATAGGTATCCCCCACCGTCCCTCACAAAGCATTAACTCTGCTGGATTCACTCTCTATGATTCACATAAAATAAAATAGATAAAACTGCATCACCACATCTATCGGTGGTGGAGAGAATTTGATGGTGAACCACATAAGATGGGAAAATGTCCACAGTCAAGTTGTAAAGTCTCCTGACGTCCATGTTGAAAATTCCCTCTCATGTAATGCGATTGGATATGCATGGGATGGAAAATTTTCAGTTGTTAGCTGTACTGAGCACACATTCTTAAAATGACCCACATCATTAATATTCTAAAGACAGGAGTGTCCAAAGTGTGGTCAGGGGACAAAAGAAAAACGAGTCCATGCCTTTCCAAAAAGATGCTTGCAAAAATTATGAGCACAAACTTTTATCTTTTATTAACCATGTTTAATGATATGTATTTAATTATATGGGCAATAAGACCACACATATCCAGACATTTTCACTCAAAAGCATACATGAGACACCCAGATATTAAATATAGCTATAGAAAAAGTTTTGAAGAAAGAGTAACCCATATCCTGTTCTGAAAACTGCTGCATTATCAGCAACAGTAAAGTAAGGTGATAGGGATATGATGCAAACACTGATTTCTCTGTGTCCTGCAGCCATGACAGAGCAGTTGGAAAACAAACAACACATTTCTGCTGGTGACACACCCAGAGTCACCAGCAGAGAGTTTAGTGACTCAGTTAGATGTTTTGAACAGAAAACTGTTGTGAAGAAAACTTGAAATTTTATTGCATTCATAGCCTTCCTCTTCCTGGTTTCAAACACTGAATCTGGGTGGAACCAACAACCACTGAAGGTAGAAGCTGATTGGCTGTAGCCTCTCTGTCCTGACATGTGATTGGTGGATCGGAGTTCAAGGTTGTTTCTATTTTCAGTAAATGAAACTGACACAGTCAGTGTGACTGAGGGGAAATGGAGCAGCAGGCAGTTCAGCTGGACCGAGAAACCTTCTCCTGTTCCATCTGTCTGGATCTACTGAAGGATCCAGTGGCTATTCCCTGTGGACACAGCTACTGTATGAACTGTATTACCAACTTCTGGGATGAAGGTGAGAAGAAGAAGAACTACCACTGTCCTCAGTGCAGGAAAACCTTCACACAGAGGCCTGACCTGCAGAAAAACAC